>NC_043759.1:13788862-13957284 GCF_902148845.1 Salarias fasciatus
CCAACAGCACTAATGTTGACAGTTCAAAACACTCATCATGCGGATTTAAATAGTGTTTTCTCTATTTACTTTGGTAATGCATATCACATAACGTTGGCTTTCTCAATGCTTGTTTTTTGCTTGGTTGATTCTAAAAAGCTGGATCTGTGCAGGATTTCTGAAATGCTTCTGAGTCTATTTGCAGACCATCATTTAAATTCTCCCTCTGGTGAATATAAAGCACGGGAAGTGTTTGTTCACCACTTTGAGCCAGACTTTTCTCACTCTCTGAAAAGGAGCCAGACTACAGTTTGTCATGACCGCATCGCACACGGCGGCGTGAAAGCAGCCCAGTGAATGAACTCCTGGTGTGAAGCGAAGGCTTAATAAATCATCAGGTTGTGACACGAGTTGGATGTCACGGTCACGGGTGTTTACATAAACTCTTGATCAGCCAATGTTACGGTCAAGATCAATACAAGACGTGTGTATCTGTCAAGCTGATTAAACCAGATGAATGCAGCTTGAGGGTCAAATGTAGAATAATGTCATCAAAGATCTACTTTGAATTCAGAACTAAAAAAAAACAAACTACAGGTTGATATTGTGCTATTTAAGTGCACATCGCTGTCTGATTTATTTATGAAAATCTATATAAATTTGTCCTTTTTTTCCAATCTTTGGCCTTTCCTGGAAGTTACACTTCTGCATGTTAAAATGTTATGTATAGGTTTGTGTTTGTGTTCTTATTGAAAGTTATTTTCAGCTGAATTTGTGATTCTGGATACATTTTCAATCATTGTTTTTAATGCATACTAAAGTCTTTATCCTCCCTAGTTTTTATGAGTTTTAACATGTTTTGTACTTGTCAACAATCTGCAACCAGACTGATGAATAGAAGAAAGGCATCATTGGAGCACTGCTGCTTTTAATGGAAATGTAAATTAAACCAGAGTTGAAACAGAGCAGTAAATTAGATCATATTTATTTCCTGGTATTATGAGTTACAGTTCCTAACAGTGTTGTTTTTGGCAGCCTGCTTTGATTTAGTTTTAGTCTTAGTCTTTTGGACAAAATGCTCATTAGTTTTCGTCTAGTTTTAGTCATTTCAACACTTCATAGTTTTAGTCTAGTTTTAGTCGACGAAAACCAAACGGGTTTTAGTCAAGTTTTAGTCATTAAAAAAAGGCTGAAACAATAGTACTGAGAAAAAAGACAGACAAAGGAAATTCTAAACCAAACAAACATAATAAAATATACTTAAATGGCACAAAACCATCATAACACATTGATTCCTTGTGAATTAAATAATAACTGGACTAGTTTGATACTTTACAACCTCAATGCAGTGCTTATATGAGCTCTGCAGACAGAATGAGAGGACTAATAGGATGTTTTGCTGATACTTTCAGGCTATTTTTATAATGTCCATACTGATATAAAGGCTGAGATCTTTTATTAAAACTGAACTGGTCTGTTATGTTTCTATGTTACTGATTTGAACTGGTCAGAGTAACTGCCTGTTATTACTTTTGGAGGAGAGATAACACCAATATTAAGATGGTTATGAGGAAAATACTACCATTAAAACAACTGAAATAAACTAAATTAATTCCTTGGGTAAACTTGATGGTATGAAACACTTGGAAGTCTTCAAACTGAAATGACAAATATAACTTGAGTTTAATAAACTTTGTAAGTATTCCTTACCTGAATTTTCTTTATACTAATTTTAAACAAGAGTGAAAATACATTTCTTCAAAATAAGACAACACCTGGATTTTTTTAAAAAAAAAGAACAAGAAAAAAGTAAAGATTTATTAAGTACTTGGGGAAAATCTTCACTAATTAGTGGTGGGCTCCTATTGCAGGTTCACAGTAAGAACAAACAGTCAACAGTTGGATTAGATCCTCCGTCTCCCACTACCAGGCGTTCTGTTTTATTTTCTGCTGGATTCTGATTAAAGTACATCCATAAATCACTGCATCTTTTCCTCCCGCCGAGCCCGGGCGAAGGTTGCTCCACGCTCTCTAGTGCGCTGGCGCATGCAGTGCAGGCATGCAGGAAGCAGCTCGAGAATTGCTGATATTTTCAGAGTAAAGCAGCCGATCTGCGTGAACTGGCTGGGGGAATCGCATATTTGTTTTCATTTATTTTGAAAGTGAAAATACCGACATTTTCGTCTCATCTCGTCTCGTTAACGAAAACAACAGATACGTCTCGTCACATTTCCGTCTTTTAAAGAGATATTTTTAGCTCGTCACGTCTCGTTTTAGTCACGGAAAAAAGGGGCGTTGACGAAATATTTTCGTCGTCGTCATCGTTAACAAAAACAACACTGGTTCCTAAAGCTTCAATGGGCTGAATGGGCTGCAAAGCTGCTGTCTCTCTGGGCAGAGGCCCACTGAGTCGACTGTGCAAAATGAAGGGAAGCTCTGTTACCATTTTACTGTACTCCTGTTTACTGAGGGAGGAAGTTTCAATAAACTCCGTCTCACTGTAAAGAAAAACCAAATAATGAAAACATGAGCCTTGATTAGAAGTCCTCAATAAAAATTACCCCCTTTAAGCTGTCTGTGTGCATATTGGATTTCCTCAGTGGTTCTGTTGCCGTTTAGTTAGATTTCTCTCTTAAATCCAGTGCTAATATCTGAAATATTGCATCTTTCTTGAGCTAAACTTTATGGGTAAATCAATAATATGCACACTAGGCCTGCAATTTGAAGCCAAATAACAGTAAGACAATCAGTGCTTTAACAATAACCGTTTCGTGACCAGTAACATAATTCACTAATTTTTAAAAGTCAACTTCAGCAAGACTTTTTAGCAACTTTCTGAATATTGCAGGAGAACCTCAAAGCTCGTGCTTCTGAACTGCCCCCATTTATGGAGTTGAATCAATTCCAGCTACAGAAGAGTTGATTAATCAATTAATGGAGGCATAAGTGAGTCCGAGTCAGCCGCTTCAGACATTTCAAGAAACCCTGTCATTATCGCCGGGTCCCTCTCCCTCCTCCTCCTCCTCCTCCTCCTCTCTTCTTCTTTCATCTTTGCTCTCGTCACAGCCACGCACGAGCCTGGGTGAGACGGGAGGTCGCTCCCGGGTCCCTTCCTATATAAAAGCGGCGCGCGGCCGCGCAGCGCCTCACACCGCTCAGGTCCGCTCAGGTGCGCCTCGCATGATGTCACAGATGCGCGTGACGGAGCGCACGCTCCGCGAGCGGCTCTTCCTCCTGCTCGTGTGTCTGTCCGTGCTGAAGGGGGACGCCAGGTACATCGAGGTAAGGTCAGCCTTGTTGTCTCTCACTAGTCTTTAATGCACGCGTGGGAAATGTATAAAAAAACAAAACTTTGCGCTTTGTTTCTGCAGAACAACGAGATCTCAAAAGATGATTTATACTCATTTTTCAACCCCGAACCCAAGAGAGAAATACCAGAGGAGCTATTGTATCGCCGACCTTTGCGTACGTCCTGCAAATATATTTACTTTGCACTGATATAACTGTTTGGAAGAAAGAAAGAAAAATAATTATTGAGCGTTTCCTCGAAATATCACTATTCATACAACATCTACACTTTAATATATCAATTAGGAAAAATATATATGGTCTTCATAGTGTGACCTTTTGGTCCCACTAAAGCTTCTTTTTTATGAAAACGTGCTCATTTTGCTGTCATGGCTGCAGCAGAGAAACAAGACACATGCTTTCGAATAGATTTTATATTCAGCCTGTATAATGAATGCACATAGCCTAATCAAAAACAGTTGAGTATTCAGTTTTGGGGATGACAAGGTAAATTTCTTAGTCCCTTATTTTCAGACTCTGTGAGCTTCCACTTTGATTTCTTTAATTCTCTTTTGCTTAAGGAATTTTGAATATTTGTTGCATTATTTTTCATTAAAATAATAATGCAAACTTTATGTGAATTATTGAACAAAAACTGCAGTAAAATGTAAATATCTGATCTTTCAGGGTTTGAATGAGAATGACTGGAGTGTGTTACTGGCATGTATTCATTGCTGCGTGTCGTCTTCCAGGCTGTCTGGACATGGTCGCAGTGGAGGGTCAGTTCACCTTCACGGCCGAGCGTCCTCAGCTCAGCTGTGCCGCCTTCTTCACGGCAGAGCCCAATGAAGTGATCACGGTGGATTACGACAACGTCGACATCGACTGCAGAGGAGGAGACTTCATCACAGTGAGACGACAAGTCCACCCAAAACACAGACGTTAACCTCTAATTCAAATAAAGCATCATTTCAAAATAGCCACAACTTCTGCTGTATCAAGCTTATTATGTCATCCTGTGCTTGTTTGGCTTCCAGTTTGTTTTGTGGTACAGTCTGTGCTTGTTTACATGCTTGACCTGCCTGTGTGAGCTTAGCAATGCCTCCATCAACAAAAAGCTCCTTTAACCTAAAGCACTTGTGTTTAACCTTCATACTTTAGCTGACTTGGCCTCAAATTACCCCTCTCAGTATGTTATATTTTAGACCAGGAGATTCCTAATTGACCAGCCCAAATTACTCCCACACAGAAACTTGCAAAAGGCCTGTGTTTGGTGACCTGCTGTTTGTTTTCTGCGTCTGTTGAAGGTGTTTGATGGCTGGGTGATGAAGGGAGAGAAGTTCCCCAGCTCCCAGGACCACCATCTGCCCGTGTACGAGCGCTACGTGGATTACTGCGACTCGGGCTCGCTGAGGAAGAGCGTGCGCTCCTCTCAGAACGTGGCCATGGTCTTCTTCCGCATCCACAACGCCGGCAGCAGCTTCACCCTGACAGTCAGGAAGCACATCAACCCCTTCCGTGAGTTACAGACTGTCCTCTTCAGGGATGAAGGGCGACATGCACATTTTAATTGAAGCGATAACACAAACCCTGCAAAGGCTGTCCTGCAGTCGCAAATCACTGAACTCCGGAACAGCAGATTTAGCTAAAAACCTCAGTCAGCTCAGTATTTACAGCTGCATCAATGTTGCATCTGTGTGATTCTTGGGGAAGTCTTCTTCACCACTCTCCTCCTCCTCCTCCTCCTCTCCCTGCAGCCTGTAATGTCATCTCACAGTCAAGAGGCAGTTACACAATGGTGATCCCACAGCAGCACAGAAACTGCAGCTTCTCCATCATATATCCAGTGGAGATCGACGTCTCAGAGTTCAGCCTGGGACACTACAACAACTTCCCCAAGGTGAGCAGTCACTACACACACTTGAGCACCGCCTCAGGCACCAAATTACTCTCATAACAATTTTTTTTTCAACTTATTGTTCACATACTTATAACACGACATAGCCTACATACATTTATTAGATGATAAAGTATTGCGCAACACGGTAAGACCTTGACTTTTTGTACAATAAATTATAAAATTATAGCATAATAATGATAGCAATAATAATAATGACATGGCAGAACAGAGTGGTGTCCTGGTTATTCAAGGTTTGCATGTTCTCCGTGTGCATGCATGGGTTTTCTCTGAGTACTCTAGTTTATTCCCACACTGTAAAAACATCCGTTTGATGTTGTTTGCTGACTTGTAGGTGTGAGTATGTGTGTGTTGTCAGTTTCTCTGCATTTTCCCTGTGATAGACTGGTAAACTATCCAGACTGCTGAATTCCTTCCACCACAGTCAGCAGGATGAAGTCAGAGATAGTCGTACAGAAGATGGATGAATGGATTAATGGATGAAGACTTTATAGTTCCCCTCAGCGTTACAGACCATTTTAACTTTTGTTAGCTTGTGAAGTTCACAAGTTAACATTTTTCTTTCAGGTAATGCAGCAACTGACAGCTGTTGGTGGAAAAAAGCCTATTTTAAATGCATTACACACTTCCTCTCCTGTACTAAAATGTTACTCTTAACAACCAATATCTTCAAAGTATGCCTCTTCTGAATGGTATGGATAAAATCCAGCTATAATTAATACATTTCTTTGTAACCAAAAAAGTGATTTCTTTGGAAATCAACAGTACAAAATAATCAAGTATTAAAATAAGCACACTAAAACAAATAGAAAAAATACGTTCAGGCTTTACTTTAATACAAAACATTAAACAATATTTGAAAAAGCTGCTTCAACAAAATATTTTTAGTGGAACAATGTGACAGATGTCTAAAGGCGTGAGCTACAACAGTTTCCTCCTGAACCTCGTACACCAGTGACCTAAGGTGTCCATTTGCTGCAGATGTTTTTCAAACGTTTTAGCTGGAATTAAACAGATGCATCAAAATTACTGCTCCAGTCTTGGAGGAGCTGCAGCTGGTGAAGTGTAAAACTATTAAGACCTGAAGCTCTCCAGGTGTGTAACAGAGAACTTCTGCCTGCAGAGATGGATATGTGGACGCCACACATCCAGTTTACAATTTACAAACCGCAGCTTCGGTCATCCTCGAAGTCTTAATGGGTTAAAGGAGTCACTGGCAATGGATTTTCATTTACCGTTTCATTTGTGGTTGATGCTTGAAAAACATGGCAAAAATGTTATATCACTGAGCACATCAAGCAAAATTAAACTATGGACCAAATGTTTAAGAGAGGACTTTTCTAAAGTTTACACTTTATAAACTCCTTAGGTCGATCAAACAGATTTGAATGGCTTTGAGATTTCCATTTTCTGTATTGAAGAGTTATGAGGGGAACAGATACAAGATGAAAACTAATTAGAGGCCAGAAATCAACTGCAAACACTATCAGAATATTGTTTCACTAAATTAATTTAAAGGATTTTTGCTTTTTTTACAATATATGTGAAGCCATAGTCCTAACGTATAGCTGTGGTCGTTCTGGTATTGAGGATGAAAGATGTGTGGTTCACACTATGATCAAAGTTGCAGATTTTTGATTAAGATCATTATGCAGTATTGATCGGTTCTCTAAGAAGTCCTCATCAGTGAGCCCCATGAATTGGCGTCTTTGATATATTTGAGAGCAGGGTGATAATGCTTTATACGAGTGGCCGGTCCAAATTACAGACAAATATGGTTTTCCAACTTGATTCAAGCTCCCTTGAACAAAATAATTCTTTTGTGCATTTAATCTTTTGTGATCCTGTAAATCATGATAAAATCATGGAGAGGAAAAAATAAAGACAGTTTAAGAAAAGCTGTAGTTGACAAAAATGGGCCAATAGCAGTGATTTGATGAATATGTTATGAAGCAACCTTCTTATACCTCACTAAAATAGGCCTGTTTCAGTAAAAACAATAACTGTTGCAATACCTTATGTGAATCAGTCATTTCTTCAGCAACTCTTTTCGCTCGTGCCTCCAAAGACGGAAATGATTCCCACTACTGGTCACATGAGGGAGGACTTCAAAATTGTGCCTTTTCTTGATCTGCTGTAGCAACCCACAAAGGAGCAACCAGACACTGATCACCATGTAATTCATTCCAAAATCACTTGATATAAGAGAGATGATCCATTTGAATACGTCAGTCTGCTCAGTTTTCCTTTAGAATTAGTGCTTTTCACTCATAACATTCCATAAATTCAAACACCAAGTACGATTCCGTAAAGTCATTCTATATATTAAACCATTTCATATAATTCTAGAAACTAATCCCAACTAACAAAGGGCAAAAGCAGGGTTCATCATGGACACGCCACCAGAGAGACAAATCATCACACACCAACATTCAAACCTTCACACAATTTAAAGGAATCGCCTCAAACCATGGGGGAATGGGGATCTACTGGTCCTTTGTGACTCTGGAAAACAAGGAAAAATCCTTCAAAGTAAAAAAAAAATAAAAATAAAGCACAGAGTTGACTGATCTTTACGTGTTTTCATGCCGGCTGCCTTCCACAGAGGTCCATTCCGGCTGCGGGGAGTCTGGGGACTTCGTGCAGCTCCTGGGAGGAAACGGCATCGACACGTCGAAGCTGTATCCCATCACCGACCTCTGCATCACGTTCACGGGACCCAGTGAGTAAAAAAAACGCAGAGCCCAGCCTCCCCTGCTCATTAACGGCAGACTCAGAGACGTGTCTCCTGCTTCCCCCCTGCAGCCCACATGAAGATCGGCTGCGAGAACACGGTGGTGAGGATGGTGTCGAGCGGGAGGTTCGTCAACCGGGTGTCGTTCAGCTACAGGCTACTGGACAGCCAAGAGCTGCAGAGCATCAAGCTCAACAACGTGGAAGATTTCTGCTTCAGCAACTAAATCCACTTTTCTCCACCGAACATTTTTGTTTATCAACTATATTTTGAAAGCAGCAGATCCATCCTCTGGTTGCATACAACATCGTGAGCCACAAAAAATAAGGTTGTGCCATAAAAATATTACCAGACTTTACTTTGTTGTTGCTTTTCTTTTAACCTTTTTGTCTTTTGACCGACTCATATCGTTGCTAAATAAATCCCAATGAATTCTTTTGTGTTAACTAGGATTGCGAATTTTATTTATTCTATGTACATTAAGAGGGCAGGACTTTGGGTTGTGACATTACGGGTTTATGAGGAGACTTGATGGTGCTAAAATGAATGTTTGACGAGAGAAACGTGATGCCCTGAGTCGTTTCCTATAGATATCAAGGGTAGAGGTTGGAGAACGATGACAAATACTGATACTTATTGTCATGAAGCAGTAAAATTTGAAAAATCACTTTTGTAATAAAAAATTTACTGCATGACAAAGCATTCAACTGTGTTTGTTTTTTGTAGTTTCTTGTTTGTGCTAAATGTGCTAAAACAGAGTAAAAAGAAAGCTTAGTTTCTTGACAATGACAAGAAAAAACTGAATCTTCATTAAATCCGAGCTTCAGTCACAGAATAATTAATTAAGAAGAATTAATATTCTGTCTGTAGGTATTATTCCACACTGAAGTGTGACATTATACATCCATCTAAACTGCTGAACAAGGCAGAGACAGTCACACCTACAGGCAAGTTTGGCATCAAATCCAAAGGTGCAATGTACAGATTTACATATTATGCCCCAGTGTTTGAAATTATTTACCAATTAAAGATCCAACTTGTGAAGAAAACCACATTTTTTTTCTCTAACATGCCTTAATTCTCACAATTTCTGAAAAGAAATCTTGAATTTAAAAAAAGAGAAAAGGAGAATACACTATGAAATGCATGTTTATAAGTAATGTAAGAGGGTTACGGTCTTCAACACAGCTGCATGTTTTTAATAGCTCAACATGAAGACTCACAATAAAATCTAGATGTGATGATTCAGACACACAAAAACCAAGTCGGACTGTTTTATAGCTACGGTCTGAAACCATCAGTGCAAAGGCTGTTGTTCTCCATATGAGAACTTGTTGAAAGACTGTGAAATAAAAAAAGAAACAAAGTTTCTGTTTCAAATACAGCTTCACTCCTTGGCATAGAGTGTGCGGCTTTACCTCGATTTCAAGATACATCTATCTGTTTGTCCAGCCTGCTGATGAAGATGCCACCATGAGGTGAGGATAGATTTATTTTTTCTCTCCCTGCGATAAGATCGTTCAGCAAATCCCCTCCATCAAATCGAACCCTGTGTGGATCAGCTTCCTCCTTTTTGCTGACCGTCTGAGGGACGTGCGAGTTTGACAAACGTCTGAGTTTTGTAGCAGTGGAGAGACATCCCACAGCCACGTTCCCTGAGATGGGGTGCGTGCGTGCGTGCGTGCGTGCGTGCGTGTGCGTGCGTGCGTGCGTGCGTGCGTGCGTGCGTGCGAGAGAGAGAGAGAGAGAGGAGAGAGAGAGAGAGAGAGAGAGAGAGAGAGAGAGAGAGAGAGAGAGAGAGAGAGAGAGAGAGAGAGAGAGAGAGAGGGAGGATACCTGCCTGACATGTGAGCTGTGCTCACTGACCTGCTGCAGGGTGCAGCTTCTTGTTGTTGTTGTGGATAATAAACTTCACACAGATTGCACCTCGTCTTCACTCACATTTGTGATTTCTGGGGACGGGGTGTTGAGGTGGAGCTGAAATCAGGAGGACAGAGTCTGAACTACAGTTTGTTGACTGTAAACTTTTGTGTTACTTTGGTACAGGGACACAGTTTTAACACTATTATGATAAAATAGTCACACGCAGTTACTGGAATTCACTGAAAATATTTCAGTTTCCTTTAGCGGTATGCAGCTTATGATTTATCTCTCCTGATTGTTATGAACTTCTTCATTGGGATGTACTTAAATAAACTGTGTCTTTTAAAATCAAAATAAATCAGAGGTGTCATTTCTCATGAATCAACAGTGATGCTAATTTGAATAAAATGAATAAATTAACTGAGGATTTTCTTTTTCAACCTTTTACAATGATATAAAGCCTACAACCGGACATGTTCCATGAATACATTGTTTGGTTTTCATCACATTTACATTATATTTAGTTTTAAAATGTTTCTAAAAAAACATCAGTTCTGATCTGAAATTACTCCATTACATTACTTTCTGAACCAGTCACAAAGATGGCGACGCCTGGTGTTTCCACAAAGTGTATTTGTCACACAGACACACATTTTTAAGCATTTACAGTAACCCACTGTGAGCTCTCTGCAGTAAGATAAGCACCCGTCGTTAACTTCCAGTCTCCTGTCTTGGCGATTAACCGCGATGCCACGCGGGACTTGCGTCGTGCACGTGCGTCTGCCATAACCCTCGGATGTGTCACCGCGGCCGGCCCATAACGGCCCCTCGCTGTCACCGCTACCAGGAAAACAGCAGGCGATATCTCTGGAAATAACGACGCGGAGGGTGCAAACCAATGGGGCGGCCCGCGATTAAAGCCCCCGTAGGTCCGCTATCATCGATACACACCTGCGGCCGCAGCTGGTGATCAACAACCTGCTCGGATCTTTACAGTGGGGAGAAATGTGCGTGTGTGTTGCATTAATCAACACCTCTGATGGTCTTTCAGCAATCTGGTTTTAATAGGACGGGAGCGGGAGGTGTGTGTGAGGGAGCCGTGCGGGAAGCTCTTCTTTCTGAATTCATCCTTTATGAGTCATTCCTCCTCACAGTCCTCACAAACAGATGTCAGTGTGGTTCAAACATTCACGAAATGGGAAAACTACAACAGGCGAGACAATAGGCAACGACGAAACTAACAAGTCGGACATCGGCTCCTTCAAATAATGAATTGGGTTTAGTCTGTGTGAAGCAAGTCTGAGCAAATCATTATTCTGACGACAGTAAAAATGATCTTAACCCATGTTATGCATCATCGTTCAGGTGGAGCAACTTGTCAAGACGACTTATGTTGTTGCAACTGCAGTTCTACTTAATTTGGTGTGTAACATAATTTTACATGATTAGAATATTGCTTTATTGCTGGGGAGGAAGAGAGTTAGAGGGTTAACCCTTTATTGGCCAGGTGACTTCTGTTTCACACAAACACATCAGATCGAAAGAATGACGACATTATCGTTCCCTCTACAGGCTCTACTGGAGTCCTCTACTACTACTGGAGAAAGACATGAACGCAAAAATAGAATGATCCTATTCAGAGGACTTTGTAACGCTACAAATTATTAAATATATATGTGTTTTGGAATTCTAGTCTGGAAAAAAAAGCTCACTAAATGTTTCATAATCAGTAAATGCCACAAAAACACAAACAGGTGAACACTGGGTTTGTTGAACCCACCTTAAACTGCTGTTTACCTTTACAAAATAACACTGCAGCTCATGAGTTGAAAATAAACACATAGCTGGCTTCCTCAGTAAAGCTGTTTTTGTGTCCTATATTTGAAACTGCGTCTTGCTGTGCCCCGTCAGTCTGAACCTTCTCTCTGTGCTCGGCGATATGATGAATGAACAAGCCCTGTGACGCATTCACTCCCCGACGTGAATAATCCCAGGTAGCAGAGAGTTTTGTACGAACCATTGCACACAGTTTACGACACCTTTTCTATAAATTCCAAGTTAAAGTGCACAGGACCGTATTTTACACCCGAAGCGGTCGAAGCGCTGCTCACAGGAGTGTTTCGGACTGACAGCTCTGGTTTGTCGATGCGGATGCTGAGCCGCTCCGTTTTCTCCACAGACTGAGGAATTAAGGCTGACATTTCAATCTAGCATCACTCAGTGGAAGATCATCAATAATTTGTCAATTACTCTGTGGTGGATCAGAGCAGACGCTCAATATTTTGAGTGCCGTGCCTCTCGGAATATCACACTGCATATTTATGAAGCCGCGGCGAAGCGAAGCCAACTGTTGCTTTAAAGATAAGTTGAACCGTTCAGTCTAGAAGCAAGCAGTGTGTGTTTCCTGTCTGAACCCACAAATGAAGTTGAAACAGATCTTCTCTAGATGTTTTTGGCCAAAATGATGCGGATTTTTTTGTTTCAGAATGAAATCTTTGCAATCACATTCATTTTGTCTTCACTTTTTTTTTTCATGCACACAAAATGTACATATCAGGGTTTGTTAAAGGAAAACTAAGGTGACGTTACTGACATGAGAAAGCAGCAAATACACACACACAACACAAAACAGATGCACGCAGACACAAAAGTATGGGAATTTTGGCCAACGTGGAGGCCCGGGGCGCTGGTAGCACTAAAGTGGAGGTTGGATGAAAACCGAGCTGGATGAAGCACCGAGCTGTTCCCCAACGCCACCATCTGCCCAGCAGTGTCGCAGATCTAACACTGACCATCCATGCTGCTGTTTAAAGCCTATTATTTATTTTATTGCATTTTTTTGCTCAGTTTTAAGCGGATTTGATTCTTTCAGCTCTCTTCAGTCTTTTATATGTTTAAAGAATTTTAGTATTTTCAGCTGATTTTGACATTTCGGTAATTTTTTTGTGAATGGTTTATCCTATTTACAAAGTTCTGAACATTTTTAGCCATTTAACTTGTTCTTTAACGGAGTTAAGAGTCACATTTGTCTCGTCGAGCTGCAGGATTTGGAAGATATTGCAGCAAACTAAAAACGAGGAAAATGCTTTGTTTTTCATGTAGAATTTGTAAAGGTAACAGAGGCGCTATAGAGAGGCTGAGGAGCCACATGTGGCTCTAGAGCAAATTACACACTGTTTTCTAAATGTTAAGTAGCTTAATTTTGTATTAACTCTTTATTTATTGACTGTTCTAATAACCTTCAACACCAAAAAAATCGATTTTTTTTTTTTTCCTGAAAAACAAATCTGGAGTGAAATCAGCAATATTTGTACTCATTAATGAAGTACACACCACACTTGCTCCATTAAGTCCACTTCACCTTTCATTTTCCCTTCACTCATCAACTGACTCTTTAAATAAGCACAGAAAATGAAACCAACATACACACACACACACACACTGGTCGCCACTAATGAGGAGTTATGGCACTGACAGTGACGCACAACGTGACGAAACACGGGTCGCGGACAGCATGCGGGAGATAAGAGCCCCGGGCGGTTTTTGAAGACATTCGTCACAGGTAGCGGCCACATTTGGACGGATGACGCTCGAAGTGAGGAGGAGAAAACCGTCCCGGAAACCTCTAAACGCACCAAACCTGACCTACAGCAGCGGTGATTTATCTGCCGTCCGGGTGTCCGGTAATATAGCGGTTTCTCCTCAGGCAGTTTCTTCGTCCTTGTCCTGTCCTTCCTCGTCACTCTCTCCTGTCATTATTGAAGAGCTGTTCCTAAACAACTGCAAAAGTATTCAGATCGCAGGCCAACCTGTTTGATAAATTCTGAAATAGAGCCTATAAATAAGACTGACATGTTCAAAAATGATGACTGTTTTCTTAGTAGCTGATCTACTGCTGTATTTTGCAGTGGAAAGTAAATACACTGTTTTCATGATTTAAAAACCTTCAAATTATGACTAATAGCTCCATACAGGTACTCATTTCTTCCTCTTTGCTTTTTAAGCCGGTGTTGTCATAACGTCAGCAGCTAAAGAGCAGCATGAGGCCGTCAGAAGAGGATGTCTTTCAGTCTGGAAAGGTCTTTCAGAGCTCTCCACTCTGCTTGTTATAACTCATATGGATGTCAAACTGTTGCTTTTTTCTCTTTGATGGACGATCCACCAAAACTCAGGACAAGAGGAGAAGTGAGGTCTGGAAAAAGCCCCAAATACTGAATGCCAGTAACTGCAAGTAGCCTGTCAAAGTGCATGTTCACAGTCAGGAAGAACTGGAGGAGGAGAAATGAGCTGACTGGGCTGCTCGTGTGTGTGTGTGTGTGTGTGTGTGTGTGTGTGTTTACCTCCACTAAACATCACTTGTGAGGCTGAATCAATAGCCTTTTTTCTATTACTGCATTTAAGCACATGTAAATGTGATACATCCGATTTTCCCAATTACCTTGACATGAGGTCTCTCATGCTCTTTCTATACATTGTCATGAAGAGGATACTTTAAGTGCCGTTATTTAAAACATCAGCGATGAAGTTTCCATAACACAGCCTGTGTCTTGAAGTTGAGAAAGTCAATATTCTACCAATCACTGCCCACTACTTTAGAGTTGAGTTTTAGTTCTTCACTTGTGATTTGATTATTCCCATTAATCAGATTTCTATGGTCATGTAAACATTGGTGACAGCTGACCTGCTCTGCCTGTGCCACCTCAGAGGATTTCATGTTTTTTTTTTTTGCATGTTTGTTTAACCACACTGAAAGCATAAATGTATTTTATTCTAACACACTGATACAAGTAGATGAAATATAAGAGAACTTTTTTAACTTGCCCATTTCGCCTGTCCTGGATGTTTTGCCCGCTAACCCTCTACTCTCATCTCTGATTCCGCCTGTTGGCTCTAACATGCGAGCTGTGGCTGCAGACACTCCAGTCTCATTAATTGCCCTGCCTCATTAGGGGAGTTTTTTTTTTCTTTCCCCTCCACACCACCAGGACTTCATGACTCCACCAACGCGAGAAGCGACGATCTGGTCACGACTGATGACTCAATGCTAATGATCTGCGGGAAAAAGTTTTCCGCAGCTGAGAGGGTTCCTGGTTCCTGAAAGTGAGACTATAAATATCCACTTTTAAAAATGATCAAATGACACTTTGGATTGATTGCAACCTTTTAAAAACTGAACAAAAAAACAAAAAAAAAAACACTATAATTACTGCATGGCACCCTGCTGGGGGAGATGCGGTGATTATGCTGCTCGATTACAGCCAATCACACAAATTGCATTGTAACGGTGACGGTTTGTGCAAGCGCCATCTGCAAGCATAAAAGCGCCACTTGCCAATGCATTTGGGTTTCAGTGATTTTTTTTTTTTTTTCTTCTCCCCTGCGCGTCACAGCTGAGAATGTCAGAGCAAATTAACTGTCTGGTTTGGTATTTTGGGAAACGGACTCAGGGAGGAAAACCCTGAGAAGATTCAGCTTCTGCCGACACGTCTGTCCCTCCTCAAAGTTGAGAACGTCTGCGTTTCCGCTGGAGGGGGAGACATGTCGGTGTGTGTGAGAGGGTGTGTGTGTGTGTGTGTGTGGGACCCAGGTGCGCTCCGGTCCTGGGATCGCCATGCGTCATCCAGACAGGAAACGCCGTCATTTCCCAAAGCACAGCCACTCTTGGACTGGGGAGATAAAGTGAGAGAGGGATGAATGACGCTGGCCCGAGTCCACAGACTCACACATTCAGAACTGAGAAAAGTCATTTTGCTCAAGTGGAGAAACTTATTACACGCTCCACTCTGCTCCCACAGTTTATCTGATCATAAAAACCTGATCCGATTTTCACCAAACGTCACAAACGGGAGAGTGGACACAGAATTTATTTATTTTATAATTTTGCTTCGTTATTGATTACAAGATTGAATATTTTGCTTCACCAGATGTGTGGACCTGAGAATGTGGCTTGGCTGGACTTCCTGTCTCTGGTGAAATATCAAAGACAGATTGCAGGACTGCCACTTTGCAAAGAAAAGGGAAAACATGCTAGTTTTACTTCAATAAAGGCGATTAGTCTTCATTTGTGTTACTGAAAAGTACTGAGGCTACACTTTGTAGGGAGGTTCCTGGAGCCTTTTTAAAGATTTTAAAACTTGTCCTGGAAATGTATTTTGTGTATGAAGAGTCAATGGAAGCTTTTAATCGCCATATTCAAAATCCATATTGGACTTTAAATGCTGTAGAATAACGAGGCTTTTTGCACCGTACTGTTAGATCAGTATTTCACCTCCTACACAGTAACATCCTTGGTCAATATTAACTTATCTTCCACAGAGTTATTGTTTTGATGAGTTTAAACAAATAAAGCATTACATTACATCTAAACCATTTTCTGAGACGAGACATTTAGAATATTACGACCCGGGAAGTAGAATTAAAATGCTGTGTGTTATGCTACAGAATCTCCTCTGGATTTTCCTACTGACACCAGCAGACACGGTTCAGTGTAGGCTAAAATATCAACGCTTGACTTGATTGTTGCGGGGCATCGCTCCTCTGTAGATTATACGCCAGTTTTCAAAATGACACATCGTAAACGCCGTTTTGACAAGATGACAGCGTCAATGTATTTTTGTTGGTGCATCTACCTCGTAAATAACAAAAAGTCATGATATTTAGTTGCCAGAAGGTACAGCGTTTTCATTTACTGCATTTTATTTTTACATTTTAGCCCCCGAGAGCCATTCACAGGATGTAACATTAAAATCAATACTAAAAGCTAAAGGCGTGAATTTTAAAAGCTTTCCAGATGAGTCAGGGAGGAAATACAGACGCACGACGCAAAAACACGACACGACACAGGCTGTTTACAGTGAAGCCCCGACAAAACACTCGGCACATCTACTGTGATCCCGCGCACTTTTCCATGACTCCAGCTTAGCTGGAGCGTGAGGGGAAAAAAAAAAACAGTTTCCCCGGAGGATCAGAGACTGACAGCAGAACTGACAAGGGATGGAAATGTTTCCCACTAAATGCACCATCAGGAAAATATTACACATTAACCATCTGACATTTGAAGACTGGGCGAGAGGGGCGATCCTGTAGGGACGACAAGAAACTATGAGGACATGCTTTTTTTAAAACCGGTTTTCAAAGGAGAATTTCGGTTTAAACTGCAATGTACATAATTCAAAGGTCACGGAGTTGAGTTAAAATGAAAACCAGTACAATTTGGAGACACAACGCTGAACAGCTCCAGGCTGCAACACCTGTATTAAAGCTACACTCAGCTCAGACGGTACTATTACGAATCATTCAACTAAGGGGAAAGGATCAAACTTCAGCTGGAGATTTACAGTAGTTTTTGTTGTTGTTGACATATCTACTTGGCTTTCTCATCTGCTGCTCCTGGAAGAAGTCGTTGCAGGCGACGGTGAGGGCGGCCACCAGCACGACGAACTCATTGAAGTCCACCTCGTTGTCTTTGTTCGAGTCCAGGTCGTTCATGATTTTCTCCACAAGCATCGGGTCTTTCTGGGACTGAAGCGGGAGAAAAGACGAAAGCGAAAATTCATACACACAGATTGATCCAGTTAAAACACCTAATACATTGAGGCCGATGCTGGACAGTGGGGGGATTCTGCCGTCGGAGCCAGGCGGAAAGCAGAGCGATGTTGCTGTTAAATGACCCGTGAGCTGCCGCCGATCGCTCGCGACATTTACTCCTCTGAAGAAGACACGGCTTTCCTTTCCACCCTCTGCCCTCAGAGGCAGCGCTGATCTTTCTTCTATAGCGGCAATCATTAAAGATCAACATTTCGCCAAAGGTTAGGAATTAAACCCCCCAATCACACTGCAGGCACATTTTTTTCCAGTAGAGCTGCGTGCGTGGATGGAGATACACTTTATAACTTGGAAAAATGACACAATCCTTCATTAGCAGTCAGAGATAATCAATAAACATGAACAGATAACATTAAATATATAGTTTAAGTCATTCTTTTTATTAGATATCTCATTCTGTGTATATCAAGGTATGTATCTCTAGAAATCCCAGTATGCATTTATACATCCCACTCGGTGTCTATTAAAGCAATAAATTAAAGTAATCGATTACAGGTCGGCTGAGGTGGAGATAAAGTTACCGGCGCGGTTATCAAGTGTCAAAGTTTCCCGAGAGCAAGAGTCTCAGTGAGGCTGCTTCTATTCTCAGAGGTGACTGCAGCCCACGGGGAGGCGGGGACATCATGAGGATGTCTATATTTGGAGGTGATATGGGCCACCAAAGACGATGATGATGATGATGATGATGATGTGTGAGCACCTGAGGCTTCCCTTCCCAACGAAGGAGGACAAGCGAAGAAGAAAAGAGGAGAAGGATATCTGAAGGTATCTCTAAGCTCTCTGTTAAAAATCGACAGGCTCTCAGCTACGCGCCGCTATCTCGGCGACGCAGGGGGGGCCGGGATTTATCTTAAACGACCTTATCCGTCTCCTTCCCCACCTTCTTTATTTCCTGCGGCGCCATGATGCGGGAGCCGCCGGCGGTTTACGCTCCGACAGCAGGATAGCAATCAATGAGGCGACAGCATCGCCCAACAAGGTCAACCGTGTCGAATCGTGTGGAAACCGCTCTACGTCATGTGACCTTCAGGCGAAAAAAGACACTACGAAAACTGGTCCAGGTGGTTGAATTATTTAAATAAAAGAGTGTGTTTTTACCGTGAGGAAGTCGGTGAGCTCGCTGTTCAGCAGCTGCTTCAGCTCGCCTTTGTTGAGCTTGTATTTATCCCCGTCGTTTCCCGAGTAGTTGTAGAAAACCGTGATCAGCGCGTCCATGGCGCCCTCGAGCTGGCTCGGCATTCTGCTGGCAGGATGGGGGGGGGGGTAAAAACTTCCTGAGAAGCAAAACCGTCGACATGCCCATTACCTCAAAAGATCGTTTATGTACGCCAGAGAAAATTGACGGCAATTACGCGCCGGCGAAGGGAAGTCGCCTTACCTGGTTAGAGTCCCACGCAAATGTGACGAGAGACGCCGCGGCTCCGCTTGTTTATGAGGAAATGAGGGGAAGGTAAGTGGGCCTTCCTCTATCTGTGCGCCGATAATTAATTCCACAGGTGAGACGGCCATGGCAACGCTCTTCCTCTCCTGGTTTTAATCAGCGTGGTTCAGTGAAAAACAAAACATGTACCAGTGTAACCCTGCGGGCCTCCGGGGAATTCAGCCGTCTGCATCACTGAACGCTTCGGCAGGACGGGAGACCGTCAGGACCCGAGCAGATGGAATCATCCCAAAACTACAGGACCGGGTTTATTGAGGTGATTCTTTGTCTTTGCGTCAACAGTAAACGATATCTGGAAGCTTTGAAAGGTGAGTGGAGATGGAAACGAGAACCCTAAACCTGCCCCGTTTGAGTTGGATTTAAAAAAGAAGGGCTGAAAAAGGTGCTCTGATTTATTAGACTTTAGTTATTTTTAAGTATCTTATTTATAAGTTATTTTTCTTACTGTTATTTTGCACTTTGAGTATCTTATGTGTTTGTGTAAACTGTTTTTTTCTCAGTCTTCTGAAAATTTTATATGATGTTTTGCCTTTTTTTCTCTTGACAACTTTTGCCTTTTTATTTCATATTTTTTTAAAAACCACCCATTTCTTTTCATTTATTTCTATTCGGAGGTTGAGGCCATTTTGAATGTCTCTCAAAAATTAACAAGTTCATAACAGATTTAATGGGAAAAGACAGGATAAAGCTGAATCCATATGGACATGCAAACACAGAATTTGAGTGTGTAAGCTGAAACAACGGCTTTTATCTTTACTTTACTCAGCAAGAACTCTGCCGCCATGTTTCATAAACCAGCTCTATCACCCTGCTTCTAATGTTTGCTTTTTTTACTATAAAGTTCAGACACTTTTCTCAAAAAAAAAAAAAAAACAGCAGCATACTCAAAGTACGAGTTAAGACTTTTCAAAGACTGAAGTTACTTTTTTTTTTTCTCGTGGCATGTACGAAATGACCGCCCTGCTGAAGGAACAATGCCAACAGTGGGCCGATGTCTGGTGAGGCTCTGGGGAAGCTTCTGGCTCCTGAGAAAGTAACACTGATGACGGCAGAGTGATGTGAACACGCTCATCTCAACTAAGCGTCATCTAAAGCCTTCCAATTCAAAGTCCTTTTTAGAAGCTCAAAGTTTGATCACCTTCTGAATTCTCACTGAATGCTCAAACCACCTGACACACACACACACGCACACGCACAATTCTAGTAGTCCTCTAGGAAAAACTGAGTTCAGAGTCGAAGAGGAGGCGAGGGATTGAACCATGAACTTCAGAAATGGAAAGTGATCCGCTCCACCAGCTGAGCCCCAGTGGCCCAACGTGACTTAAAAAAGGTGAAGAATAGAGAGAGTCGGGGCGTCAATAAGTGAAACGCGTGTTTGTCGGCTACATGAAGCTAAGGTCCTGTTTACGCAACGTTTCTAGTGAAAATGTTTCCCGTTTGCATTTTTGTTTCAGAAAAAGTTCAACGTTCACACGGCAGCGTTCAACGCTGACGGCGATGTAGTTTTCCTGTAGGGCCACTAGTAGTTGCTGCTCATTGTTTTTACAATAAACCCCCCCACACACACACACACACACCCACAGAGATCAATACACTGCAAAGTGTAACAACGGCGAGTATCGTGGTGCGCAGGTGCAGGTGCAGCGTTTATGCCATTGAACTTTTGTGGAGGAAAGGGACGGAAGCTGCGACACCCTCACAAGTATGTGGCTCTGTTGTCCCAGACACTAATTCAGTGTGTTTTCTCACACACTTCTTACAAAACCACAACTAGCCTGTGCAGAAATCAGAGCTGGAGCTCATATCGTACATCAGTGACTCTGATCTACCGCGGCTTCACCACGTTGCCTTCCGTGTCTGATAGATGAGGACTTCTTTCGGGTATGAAAAGCTGCAGCTCTGGAGGAACTGCTGCAGGACTAACCTGGAATTGGGACGTTCCATCAAAGTTCTGATTCAATTGTCCAGCACTCAGAACAGATTACTGATAGATATATAAAATGATCTAAATCAAATAGTTTAAACGCATTGGAGGTACAAGAGCAGTTGCTTTTCTTGTACACTCAGAGGGTCTTAGCCTTTAAAAAAAAAAAAAAACCTGCTGTTTGTGTTGAGATTTTTCAGTTTCACCTTGTGATTCAAGAGGTCACCTTGTCAGTGCCGCTTTTTTTTTTTTTTTTTTTAGCAGCTGCAGGTTTCATCTTTGTCATTCTGTGTCCGTTGTTGCCCTCTCATACGTGACTGCCCCCCCCCCTCATCTCATAACTGACGGAGGAGAATAACACTCCATCCAGCCCCCGGCCCCCAAAGACCTCCTCGGGGACTGAATTGTCAGGTGCGCCTGCAACTTTTCTTCCACTCGTCGACGCCGCCACCGAGAAAATAACTTTCCATTTGTTCCGGTGATGAAACAGTTTCCCTCGCAGCTGAGCGGGGGAGTCGCGCCGCGAAGCCCGAGGCCTGAGCGGACAACACATCGGCTAGAAACAAACACAGAAAGCATCTTACCTGCTTCAATGTGGGGTTTCTTTTTTAATCCTCGTAATTACTATATATGTTGTTTTTCACCCACTAAATTCATGTCGGGGTCTTGGAAAGTTGGACCTGACAGATAACATTTGTAGGTTTTTCAAAGTAAAACAATCTTGGCAAATCAGGTTGTTCTGTTAGCAAATCCTTTTCCTCGTATCATGTGATATATATACACCCCATTTTAACACTTTCTGAAAGCTGGATTCCTATTGCTGGTATAGTTTGATTTCACTGCTCACAGGATGATGTGGGACACAAACTAATGAGTTGTTTTTGCTTTTCCCATCATATTTACTGAGAAAAAGATTACATTTAAAACTATGAAAACCCACAAAAAATCTCTCATTATCTCCCTGAGTACACTAACAATTTATTTGCGATTTCACGAAGAACTTAGTTGTAATGAAAATGTTTTCACGAGCCGACATGCTCACCTTTTGAAGTTACCAATAAAACTCGATCATATTTTACATTTTAACATCATCTTTTTACCTAACAAGTGTAAAAACAGTCTGTGAATGCCGTCGTCTTTCACCCACCTGACCTGACAGACGAAGGACCATTTCACACCCTTGCGTGCATCCTCGGATTTTCTGCATAATCCTGAAGGTCGCTAACAAGACCAACGTTCCGGTGCGTTTTCAGTCCCCTGCTGCAACACAGAGGAAAAGAGGCAGAATTAAGATAACTACACTGAACAATCCCACTTTATGTAGCAACATATCTCATCTCAATTTCCCTCTTGGGGGATGAGTGCCGATTAAAAAAGATTGTATGAGAAGAAAAATGTCTGCATTTAGACTGATACACCAGAGTTTTGACTGTACTGTAAAAGTGAATCCGCTGAGCGACGGCACAGTGCTGAAATCAAACACATCCCACTTTCACATCAATACTGGTACATTTCTTATCAAACTGTCAAAATGCCCATACTGAAACTCAGTGTATCGGTGTGCGATACTTCACACACGACCCTCAAAAAGCAACAAGAAGAAAGGTACAAAGAGACATGCTGACTGAGGATCACTACACTGGTCAAAGTAAAGGCTGGAAGGAAGTTTTATACACAGCTTCGCTTATTTCAGAGGTGAAGATGAGCAGAGGTTCTCTAATCTGTGATAAAATCTGTCTACACTCTTTTTTCCAGCAGAAGTTCACAGTGGGATGCAGCCTGCAGGTCACATCTCAGAAAGGTCACTCGTCAATCACAAATATCAGAAAATGTTCTTTGAAGTAAAGCTGTGAAGACCTCGAAAGTCCTACTATAGTGGAAAAACATCAATAGACATCAGTTTACTCACTGCTCTTCTCTTATTTTTGGTGGAGTAATGTCATTTCTTACAATAACAGTATCGACTCATTTGATCGATTAATACTGTATCCACTTTAATCGTTTCTCTCACAGAATTTTACTGCCATTTGGAGCACTTGCACCCGGGAGTGCTTTATATAATACATATACAATTACTGTATTTCCCCACTATAAGGAGTTTTTAAAAACTTTTTCATATAGGCGCACCGCATTATCAGGCGCGTAGAATAGACAACCCAGTCATAACTATGACTGAAATATGACTCGCGTAAATTAATCTATAGAATCCTGTCCAGGAGCAGTGCTTTGCACAGTTTTTCATGTCCCACGCCTCTCTTTTTAAACTAATACATTTCAATGAGAGTCGCCCGGCCACGCCCCCCTCACATTAAATGAAGCATATACTATTGTTTCTTTTATTCAGATGCTCAGATAATAGCCAGTTTTACTATTATTGCCCTGTCCACGCTAAAGGTAACTTCAAGGTGTGCTAGATCAGACCGTAGAGCATTATGGGAACCGTGGTCAAAACAACACTGACTGACAACCGGGTGGTCTTTATTATTACCGTATTTTCCGCAAAAAAGGCGCACCAGACTATAAGGCGCACTGCTGGTTTGTAAGAAAATTAGAGGCTTTTAGGTGTGCCTTATAGTGCGGAAATACGGTGTGTGCTAAATTCCCTGACTAAGTTTTAAATGTCAGCAAGACATGACAAATGTTGGTTGTCGGCAAACAAAATGAAGCAATCACGTCTTGCTGAAGTTCAAAAGTAGAATTATAAAATGAAACAAAAGACTGAAAACAATTAAATGAACTTTGGAAAACTCTTCCTATTAAGATCAGAGCTGCTTCCTCTGTTGATTCTTTTAAATCATTGCTGAAAACCCATTTCGTTTACTGGCTTTCAATTCAAGCTGATTTTAAGGCCTTTTGGTATTACAATTTGATTGTATTAGCAGTTTGGTTTCTAAATCTTGTGTTTAATGTTTACTATAGTAGATCTTCTGTATGTAATGGTTTATTGAATTGGAAAGCCCTTTGGGGCAGTATGTTTCCGTTTTTAAATGTGCTATATAAATAAACTCGACCTTGACCTAAATGATCATAAAATCAATTTTCTCTCCGCATATAAATTGTATTGTTTGAACTCTACTTGTGACACATCCATTAAAACTTAAGCGTTCATCAGTTCAGGAACAGGAATTGGCATTCCAGCAGAAGAGGCTCATTTCCGCCCCCAAGATGCTAGATGTGCACGGTATGTTAATTTAAACATTTTGGACAGAGCTGCAGAACGAATGATGGTGAAATCATATTAGACCTTCAGATCAACAGTAAGAGAAGACTTTCATAACGTGCGTGCTAAATAAAGTTAGAAGTTTGCTCAGAGCTTCCTGAACTTCGGCTCACAGAGATGCCGTGGTTGCTGTTTTTTTCTCGCTGACACACACAAACACACACACGCAGCGGGCCTGTGAACAAACCTGCTGATGTGTCTCACGCCGACTCTCAGGGTTCTCCAGCCCTTTGTTCAGCGGCGGGCTGACTGGACTCTCTGTCTTCAGACTTGCACCTGTTGATGAGGCCTGACGTGGCTCTGTCTCTGAGGATGTGCTCTTTTCAGAGCTGCAACACACTGTGGGAACAAATGCAGCCACACAGCCTGAAGCGGAGAATCACAGAGGGGGAGAGAGAAAGGGCCACACAGACGCCGGGGAGATACAAATGTGGTCGAAAGACGATTTGCAGAACTCTGAATACCAAAACTAATAAAGTAAGATCATTATAGACTATGCTGACAGGTGTCGGTGCATCGGTGTTGAAATTTAAATTTGATAATATAACGACAAGAAAGATAGAAGTTGCACAATCTGTGGATTTCCAGCTTTGTTGAGGAAACTTGCCTCAAAGGTTTTTCATTCTAAAACTGAAAATGAGAAGAAAAATTGTCCAGAGAGACAAATAATAACATTGATGTGGATTTTTAACCATCTTCTACTTGAGCCCTTAATGATGACAGCTGATAATGAGAGTGACAGGAAAACTCTCTACATGTCATTTCATGGTCAGCAGTTCACCTACAACAACTGTCTTTGGACTGACTACTGGAGAGAACCCAGGGAGAACATGGAAACTTCACACAGATTAATGCTCGTGTTTCACGTTTCCTTTTTACACTTTATAGAATTCACAGTGAATTCAGTTTGACTTTTCTCTTTTTTTTAGTGGAGCATTTTGTAACCTTGGTTTTGACGAAGTATGATAAATGGGCATTCTTATTACTACCAACAAGTGGATTTACTGTGAAATCCCTGCTAGCCTGAATACTCTCACTTTGAGGCCAGCTGCTCACATCTGGATTTTAATGAAGACAATAAAAACACCTGTTTAATTGTTTTTAGATCCCTCATTTAGATTGTACCGAAAACAGACAATTTCCCCTCATTTTTATCTCACTTTCTATTCCCTGTTGCTGCATACGTTTTTAAAGGCGTTCTGTCCTGTGTCGGAGGTTCTGGATGTTCTCCCTCATTGGCACTCAGGGGTGACGGGAGGAGTTTCACACCTTGTCATCCACGCTTGATGCTGCGTTATGATCGATGTTGCGACATGCCGAGATCCACTTCTCATTTATTTTTGCCAACATCCTCCTGCCAGATTCAAAAATGCCATGTCTGTCCGGTGACTTCTTGTCATTGGAAGGTGCAGAAATGCCAACATTTCCACTGCATTCCTACAACCCCAATAACTTCATAGTTCTGAAAGTGACCAGATCTTCTGCTATATATTCATAAAATATAATAAAATACTTATTTATTGTGTGATTTTCGGTTAATTTGTTATGGGTTATGACTTTAATACAAAGGACCCGGAGGAATCATTAAAGCCGGGGGCTGTTGTTATTCTGTCTGCAGACAGCGTGCAGCACTCCACACGTCTTCACAGTGTGTTATCAGTGAATCACTCCTTCTTCACACATCTTAATAAATAGGCTACTCCCACGTGTCACCGACATGTCCAACTGTCCAGGGAAACCCTCTGCTGCTCGTCAATCAAGAGCCAATTATTCACATTGTGGGTGGTTAAACAGAACATTTCAATATTATACAAAAAAAAAAAAACCTTATTTAAAAAAAATGAATTCCACATTAGGATGAACCTGCCTTTGAGCTTGTGAAGTCAGTTCTCACCTTTAAATCACCCTAAATAAGCTCACATCAAATTACTTTTGAAATAAGCAAAAACTGACGTGTTTGTAAAATAATTCAGCTTTCCCTTCATTCACGTTTTATTCTGTGACTCTGTCAAAGGTCAAAACTGGGTTTTTACTGCTCCCTAGTGGTTGATCATCGCAAATGATGCACCTCAAGTGAATTTTTCTCTAAAAAGATACTGTGAACACCATCTGCACGCCTCACATTTCTTTAGAACTAACAACAGAAACTCAGCGGCGACCAAACAATAACACAAAGAATGATGTTGCTTCTGCAAACATTTACGAAAAGAGCGAGACACTTCCTGTTTAAATTGTCTTATATCAACAATATCATCAGTGTTTCGCCTCTATGCTTTGGAAAAGCATGTTTGCTCTTCAGTGGTGCACCTTGTGACACACAGGACACAAAACTAGTGCAGGTGACTGTGTGTAAACAATGACTGACTTTTTAACAAATCAAGAGCCTCATTGAAAAAACTCGCAATCAAGTGAGCACCTGAATTCAGAAGAAACAAAGAAAACTGAATCACTTCAATGTCCATTAAGCCAACCATTAACCAGGTCATCTCTGACCTACGAGATTTTTTTTTTTTTAATCAAATCCAATCAAGTTTTTAAAGATATTGGACTTAAAGGCCAACTATCTCAGAATTTTAAGACAGCTGCATCTGTCTATATCTTGATATGGAGGGAATCAGCATTTAGTGCAGTAAGTAGTATTAGAGTAAAAATTGAAAGGAGGTAATCAGAATCGACCAAATTCTCCGTAAATAATCTAAATGGACAAGTTCAACCAATTGTGCATTTTTTTTATTTTGCATATCTGTTGCATTAACGAACGAAAAGCCTCCAAAATGGAGTTATAGGCATTTTAACAGCTTGAGCTACAAGAGAACCATAGGAGAGTAGAAACCATCCAGTTATTGAAATAACAGCTAATACAGTGCAGAGGAGGAAGGACGAGCGAAATGTAAACATCCATAAACCAATGGCGAACTCAAGAGAAAACATAAAGAAGATACTTTTTTTATATATAAGCATTTTCAGGGAATATGTTCATCTGCTTCCAAGATGTGTGGCAGCACTCACCTGTAGCTACATCAGGCGAAAGCAGAAGTTTGTAGAAGGATTCCACTGAGCGCAGAACGCACTCACGTGCTCGTGAGCTTCAGCCGTGTGCGTTTGATCTTTACACCTGGGTCTTCCTGGTCACATGACCTCCTGTGTGTTGACTTGAGGTTAATTAAGGAAAGATGCAGCCTCTTTGCTATTCTTTCTCCTCACCAGTAAACAGCAGTCGTTGCATTATCGTGTTTCCTTCGATGATTTATGACTTTCTCAACTGATAAGCCGCATGATATATCTGCTACCTGCTTCAGACAGGAGTGTCAAACTTCATCTCAAGAACAAATGTCAGGTTTACAATGTATAAAACAAAAAAACTAAAATTTTAAAGTTTAAATTAACAAAGTAATATAAGTAAGAATAATTAATAAGAGAAAATTGAAGAGAAGAAAATAGTGTTTTCCTCTGTAATATTAAAAATTTGCTGTGTCATCCTTCAAGTTAAAGTTGGCCCTTTGTAGACAGACTTGGTGTATTTATTTATTGTTTTGTCATCTATAATTAGATCTTCAGACTATCTGCTTATCAGTTTTGTTTACAAAGTTGTTACATTCTGATATTCCATGAAAATGCTGCTCTGTCAAACTGAAACAAATCTGTTGAAATCTATGACGCCTGACTTATAAACCACATGGTTTCTCAACATATTTATTCAGAAATCCAGTCTGAACAGAATCATTGAATCACTCCACAGAGATGACAGCTGGGATTTCTGCTTCACTTCAGTTCTGAACAACGATTTCCTTTTTCCCAGTAAACCAGACTCAAACTGAGCACCAAACCAATCCGCTGCCCAGCATCGGAGAGGAAGTTCTTTCTGTTTTGACAACTTGTCAATGATTAATTACTTTCGGGCTCGCGCTGTGTGCACGTTGGTGGCTCGGCACCATCCCAGTGGTCTTATTAAAAGACAACGGCAATAACACGCTCACAGTAACACGTAGCAGTGAAAATACGAGTCAATAAGATGCATTGATCTTGCTGGTTTTTTTTCTTCTTGTGGCTAAAAGACGAACTTCAGTGTGTTTAATGTGACGCAGTGAAATTCACAGGAAGGCGGAAGCTCTCGCTCCATGATTTGGGTCAAAAATGAGAGCTGCTGTGGCCTGGCTCCTGAGTCCTGGCTGCGGTCCTTGTGCCCGTGAAAAAAGGGGCCTTTACAGAGCGCCTTCTTTAGAATGCAGAGGGTGGGTGAAGGGGTGGAGGTGGGGCTTGAACATACATAAGAGACTGGGACGGTTCGCCAGTCCAATTTGGCACGGCATCGCCGGACAATTTGTGTGCCGCTTAACCTAAAGGAGGAATCTGATTGGACCCTTCCATTCATTTAGAGCCTCTTTATCCTCTCCTGAGGCTTGTTAGGAGATAATCCTCTTGGACCAGCCCTCTTTAGGAGAGAAACGCCAAGATAGTGATGAGAACAGGCAGATTACTAAGAAGCGAGGCTTTATCCTGGATGTCGGAGGTGGACAACGTGACTGGGGGCCAGTCTGGAGACCTGGTCCTGCAGCCCATTTGGGACTACCTCCACCAGAACCACCACGACTTCCTGAGGAGCCCCCTCTTCCCCGTGGCGCTCTCCATCACCACCTACTTTCTTCTGGTTGGTCTCTACACCGTGCTGGACCTGCTGGCTCCCTCCTGGCCCTGCATCAACCGGTACCGGCTGCACCCGGACAGGCTCGTCACCTGGCCCAACATCTGGACCACCCTGGGGGTCACGGTCTACAACCACCTGCTCTACATCTTCCCCGCCGCGGTGGCCCAGTGGCTGTGGAGGCCGCCGACCCCGCTGCCCCGGGAGGCGCCCACCCTCTGGAGCTTCTCCCTGGGAATCCTGGCTGCATGGTGGTCTTCGACTTCCAGTACTATCTGTGGCACCTGCTGCACCACCGGGTGCCCTGGCTGTACCGCACCTTCCACGCCGTGCACCACCAGTACAACCAGCCGTTCAGCCTGGTCACGCAGTACCTGTCGGGCTGGGAGCTGTTCAGCGTGGGCTTCTGGGCCACGGTGGACCCCATCCTGCTGCAGTGCCACTGCCTCACGACGTGGGCCTTCATGGTCTTCAACGTGTACGTCTCCACCGAGGACCACTGCGGCTACGACTTCCCCTGGTCCATGCACAACCTGGTGCCCTTTGGCCTCTGGGGAGGCGCGCCGAAGCACGACGCCCACCACCAGCGCCCCGGCACTAACTTCGCCCCTTCTTCTCGCACTGGGACTGGCTGGGGGGCACGCACTCCGTGCCAACCGCCTCCAGCCACACGGCCGCGGAGAGCCAGACGACATGAAAGAGGGAAAAGACTAAAGAGCCGGAATTAATCCACATTGACTCTCCCTCTCTCGCTCTCTCTCTTTTACTGAAACTCCCTCTTTTGTAGCTGCTCGTTCTCAGCTCTCCTGCAGACCAGTTTATCTCCTTTCTATCTCCCAGCATCCTCTTCTCTTTCCAATATTTTGATATTCTCACATTATATTGGTATTTTCCACTGCTTTCTAACAGAATAAGGATATTCTTCGGTGATAATCAGTCTAACATTTCTTGACTGTCTGGTTGTGTTTTTATTTTATGTACAATGATAGTATAGATTATACTGTTGTGTTATGTACAATTATCTCTTATCATAGAGATTTTTCCACCCGTGTTATTGCATTGATGTGTTTCTACATGTCCCTGTGGCATTCTCAGGTCCGTTTCCACACATCTGACACATGTTTTACACTATTGTGAAAAAATAAAAGTGATGAAAACACACTTAAGGTGTCTTCTTTCTTTCTTTGCTGAGTCCTACTGGGTGAGGGTAGATGGTGTGATCTGTCAGAATGATTACCCACGCGTTAGCACGTACGATCTCCATTCTCTCCCTGCTCGGCGCTGACCCCTCACACTCCCACACATGAATAGCGGTCTTTTAGCTGCGTCCCAGTATGACGCGTGGGCGAAATACTAATCCATCACTCTCTTTCTCGCTCTGAGACAAAAGAGTTCCAGGAGTAGTTCCTCCAAACCTCACACCTTTATAACAGCACTGTACAGTTTTCAAAATGTTTGTCAGAAAAATAAAACTTTATTGATAAAGACACCTAATCATTCGAAAATTGAGCAGAGAACATTTGTGATCGTGCACAATGTGATGCTTGCTTCCATTAAATGCATGATTTATTTTACAATCTATGTTTCTTAAGAAATTGGACTTTTTTTTACCTTTGCAGCCTCAATATTTTCAGGTTACAAATTGAATTGAACCAGACTATTAAATTCAACGGCAAAGAAATCATATCATAAATGAAAAATATGACAGGATTACATTATGTAATTATGATTATATAATTCAAATAAATTTTAAAGCTACAAAGTCATCAGCTAGTAATGCATTTTTTTAACTTGGCTGCCATCTGAGTTCACAGTTTTTTCATTTTAGAGCGAAAGGCGTGACTTAGAACTTTAAAAATGTTTAAAGTATTTAAGGATGGAAATATCTGCTCACAGCGCCACGTTATGAACTACGTTTATTTGAAAAATTTATTATTTGCGCAGCCAGGTTGTGGATGATCACTGCAGTGGTGATTACTGTGAGCGGACACTGAATTCTGTGAGTGTGTTTTGCTGTTTCTTTCTGTTTGCTCTGTGACGGACTGGTGACCTGCACAGGGTTTACCCTGGACCACGAACCCTGAACCCTGAACCCTGGACCTTTGACTCGTCCTCAGCTGGGATGGACTCCTGCACATCGTGACCTTGGTTAAACTGGTCCAGGGGATTAATAGGTGTGTTTTATGAGGACAGAATTGACCTGCAATGCAGAGTACCAAAAAACATTCACATTGCTTAAACTTCAACAAACTAGCCAGCAGATGTCGCTCTTCTTTCCAACATGGCAAGTTTCAAGTAGATGCAAAGCAAAGAGACTGAATACTTGTAGAAGAAAAAGTTAAACTCCTCTTTTATTATAGAGCTCTGTATGAATGTTTATGGATATTTACTTAACAGGTGGGTTGAGTCATGGTGTTGTAGTGGTGCTTTCAAAGCCCACACCTTCTCCATTACTCTCTGTGACTCTCCACTCTTTGTTTTTGGTCGCCGTGTTCTTTGCTGACATGCAGAACTGGTTTTGCATGTTTCTGGGGAAGTGACTGTTGCCACAGGTGATACATTTTCCTCAGGCACACTGAGACAGCTGCAGTGTATCGGTTTGTCTTTATTTCAACAATCCAACAACACTGTATTTAGATTCTATCCCCGTGTTTGGGAATCGCAATTTCATAACTGTTTCAAGTGTGAATTATTCAAACCAGCTCAAGAAATCAGACGATCAGCAGGGATTTGGCTGCAAGGTCATGAAAGAAAACTGATCCTTTGTACAGGAAAATGCAATTTCTTGTATTATTCTAATGTTGCATTAAGCCCTCCCACTTACAACTTTTAGCAGTTCACCTTCCACGCAAGCAAACATGTCAGGCTTGTCGTCCCTCCAGCATTGTTGCAACTGACAAGTAGTACAGAGAACATACCTTAAACATTTCATCACAATATGCGACACAAACCACAACATGAAGAAAGCATGTGTGCAACCAGGTTGTTACCTAATGGAAGCTTCCTATAGGCATCAAACCATTTATTTCTTATACTTGGCATTTATCAATTTTAACAGCCCCTTTGAAGAGTGACTGCACCCTCTCAATAACAGTTTTGATACCTTTCCTGTATTAATTCCCTTATTCACCCAGGAAACGGCCAGCCAAGCTGAGCTCAGAGACTGGAATCAAGGAAAACTGTGTGACAGAGACAGAATCTGATTACAAGTGTCTTTAAAACTGAACAAATACAAATGTTGCTCTTTCAATCACACACTGAAACTCCCTGAGAGGAGCTGCTTGAGCATAGCACAGTTGGGGTGTGGCTCTGCTCCGGGTGAAAAACAGGCTCTCTATTCACAGTGTTGACAAAAGGTAAGACGACACTACGCAGCAATCATTTACCCCATTTTTAACAACTGGGACACAACCTGTCTTCAAACCGGAAGCCCCAGGATCGCAGGCTGTTTACTCTGAGAGGGACATTCCTTGGGGAGGGGATTTTATTTAAAACAAAAGCAGCTGATTTACTCCTTCTGTGATAAAAGACCTTCAAATGGATTCACAACATTGTTGGCTCATTGTCTCATGAGGCTTTAACTTGGATTAGATTGTTGAACTTGGAAGTTGGATTCAGATTTTGATTTCAGCGTTTGAAAATGACAAACACGTTCATCTTGTCCTACTTTAAACATGCAACAGATTTAGTTAACTTTCTCCTTGAAGCCCCGAGGTGAAGGATGTCAAACATATCACACAGACTTTTCAGCGCTGATATAGCTATTGAACCAGTATCAGTTGCACTCATAAAACAGCACTGAGAACCTGAAGTCAACGGCAGATATCATCATGATTAAGACTGCTAATGTGATAACACCAGAATCAAAGCCAGTTCATAAATCATTGTCAACATTTTGAAGAATTCAAAATTAAGAAGGCAAATTTCGCTGAGGAAAACTTAACCATAGTACTATAGTTTATTGTTCTGGCCCCATGGAGATCAAACAGTTCAAAGTGTGGTTATTATATTATGTTGAGTTCAACAGTCCAGCTCTTGTTCTGGCGTGGATCCAGCTCTACAACACCAGTACAAACAAGAGGCTGAGATTTTGCTGTATCATCTATTAAAAAAAGAATTTATGGCCTTTTCTCTTAAAAGAGCAGATTATGAAACAAAGTGCCACACATTTTTTAATCTTTGCAATCTTGGTTGTTACAGTTCTATATCATTTGATCATTTTTTGTTTTTATTCCCCTCTTTAGGTTCTTGGTGTTCTACGCATTTCGTGTAACACTTTGCTGGTTTTGTATTTTCTGCGCACATGAACTTTGTCACAGTAGTGAGCTGAAACTGCAAAAAAAAAAAAACTTGTCAGTTTTCTTATCTGTTGAGTCATGCTGGATAAAAATAGCTACGAGGAGTGAAGTATCACAACTTGAATCTGGTTTCAAACGACACTGAAACCAGTGAGATGACACAGTATTTAGATCACCCTGCGCGCATGCCCATCACGCCTGAAACTCACCCACCCTCATTCTGACACCCCCTCTCTGCCTTCTCTCTGAAGGACAAAGATTAATTATTAACCACAAGCTGACAATTAAAGCAGCAGTTTAAAGAAATTTGGCGGGGGTTGTGGACATGGAGTTGCAGAATACCACATTCCACAAATTCCTAAACTCTTCATCAGAGGACTGGACTCCGACTGCTGTCTGAAAACGTACCGAGGGATCCACATGACGCAGAACACAGGGTGATTACGCAACGCCGAAAAGAAGGTTCATACAAACTGTGTTCTTTGGTTTTTGTCATTTATTTAGGAAACTATGTGACAATACAAATCTCTGCTCACTGCCTTCTTTTAAAAATAATTTTAAAAAAAGGCTCATTCTCAAAGAGTTTCAGATGGGAACAATAAAAGTTGCACAAGCAGATAAGCACTTAAAAAATGTTTAAAAAAACAGAAACAAACATTATAATATACATGAACTCTTGACCCATTTCTCTATAAACACCAAGTTAATGCAGGTGTTATGTTTTCACAGATAGTTTTCCCTTTAAATGAGCTTCAATGATGTGATTGAGTCAGTCAAAATCTTGGGAGATATATACATATATATGAAAAAAGTACATTTATCAGAGAATATGAGAAGTCCGAGCTGCTTATTGTCAGTCTTTACCGGTCCTTCCTCCACATATGTTTATTTTAGCACCAAGCTGAGGTACCTGCACAGCACGAACGCTCTCCTTCCTGCTCGTCATTTCACATTTGAAGTTCATCTTTGGCAGTCTCTGGTTACCCGTCTATCAAAAAGTCTCCACAGCGCTGGTATCAGCGCATCTGAGAGCAAGCCTCGGCACGGCGTGTGGTTATCTCCTCCTCAGCAGGAGCTGCTCTGCGTGTTCCCGCTCTCCGACACGTACGACTTGCTCTTCCTCGAGTATTTCATGGAGCTGAAGGACACCCTCATCCTCTCCACCGTCCGGCTGCTGCGGCACAGCAGCGTGTTCTTCACGTCCCTGAACTCGTCCGACACATAGTAGTAGATGAAGGGGTCCAGGCAGCTGTTGAGGCTGGCCAGGCACAGCGTGGAGGTGTAGAAGCTGTACCCGTTGTTGGCGATGCCGTCCTTCAGCAGGGAGTAGTGCACCACCAGCATGATGTTGCTGGGGACGAAGCACACCAGGAAGGTCACCAGGACGAGCACGATCAACACCACGGCTTTCTGCCGTTTCTTCGCCGCCGTGCTGTCCACCATGCAGTTCCCCAGAGCTCTGAGGAGCAGCACGTAGGAGACGACGATGACTACGCAGGGGACGAGGAAGACCACCGTGGCCATGAAGATGAAGTAGTAGAACGGATGCTGGACGGAGGGAAACGGGTTGAGCGGGTCGTGGATGACGCTCACGTCGTGGCACGTGGTGACGTTGGGGTCCTTCAGCTTGGCCGTGTGGTCGTACAGGTACAGAGGGGTGGTGGTGAGCCAGATGAACGCCCAGATGGCCACGCAGACGCCGATGGCAACTTTGTTGTTCTTTCTCTGCTGGGACAGGGGGTGAGCCACCACCCAGTACCTCTGGACGCTGAGGCAGGCGATGAACAGCACCGAGCAGTACATGTTCCCGTAGAAGAAGCCCACCAGCACCTTGCACAGGGGCTCGCCATAGGTCCAGTTGTTGCCGTCCAAATGGTAGGCAATTTTTAGAGGCAGCCAGATGACAAAAAGCAGGTCGGCCAGAGCCAGGTTGGCCATGTAGATGGAGGATGGGTGCTTCTTCTTGGTCCTGAAGAGAAAGACCCAGATGGCCATGCCGTTGGTCGGAAGTCCAACCACGAACACGATGACATAGATGACCGGGAAGAAGACGGTGGTCAGGTTACTCTTCAGAGTCTGTGAGGCCGCTTCATCCACAATAACTCGACCTGAATCTGCAGGGTCCACAACCCCAAATGTCCCCGACCTTGACCTAAAATACAGAACAAATTAACATTATACATTCAGTTAATTAACTGACTAGTCTTAGACTATTAGACTAGTAATAACTCCCTGAAATCAGTTTTATACTCCGAATTTTATCAATACCAATAAATGACTATTTAGTAGTTTCATTAATGCAATATTTTACTGCAGAGAGTAGGGTTACCAAATGCGACTGTAAAGTGATTTCTTAAATCATTACAGCAAATCCCTCAGCAAACAAAAAAATGACCCCACTCACATTTTTGTCCTGAAGAATAATTTGAGGGGTTTTTTTTAATGCTTTCTAGAATTCCAAGGTATGATTGTCACTATGTGGAAAAGGAGTGGTGTCTTTATGTCTTTAATTAATTAATAGTTACATTTCATTCATACTTTTCCTGAGACCAAGATGAACTAAGAAACTCAGAATTAAGCAATGTGGGATCCTAAAACATTAAAATGTAAAGGAACTGTTAATGACAGGCATAACTTTGATTTTGAAATAAAACGACATTCCCAGTATGCCTTGCAGTGAGCGAAAACATCATAATGAAGCAACAAATATTAATTTTCCTCCCAAAATATTTGTTACAATAACTGATTTTAAAACGCGAAGCCAAAAACAGAAGCACGGGGAAAGTAGACGGAATGTTCTCACTGCTGAGGCGACAGTGAACGTCTCATTATGTAAACCGCGTAACCTCTGCGTGCACATACACACACACACACACACACACACACATCACAGACATACAAACAATAACTTCAGACCTCTTACCTCGTAAACCTGAAGCTTGAGAGCATAAGAATAATAGAAGAAGCGATAGTGACACTTTTAGACCCATATCCGCGGCGCACGTCGACGTGACCTCTGGACTTGACTCGTCTGCTAAAAGCCTCCCTGTGAAGAAGAAGAGCCGCTCCTTAAAACGCCCAAGACACTTCCGGCCTCCGAAGTCACGCCCGAGACTACCTGTGCGCGCTGACGTCAGCTCACACGCGCCCACCTGCCCTGCGCACGTGCGGTTTCATTGAGCCCAGAGAACAAAACAACCTCCATAAAGGAACCACATCTGGCCGAATCCGTTTCAGTGTCGCTTGCTAATCTCTTATTTATCACTGGATAAAAAGTTACAACAAAACGAGGTGAATTATCAAAGCGAAAAGGCGCTGTCTCTATGAAAATATAATACTATTGTGCCACTAAATTTAAATATGAAGAAGGTGTGAACAACAAATGAACAACAGTCAGTAAACAGTCAACAGTAAAAGGACAGACTAATCTGTCCATCTCCATCTTCTCTGCTGTTCTATTCCTTGTTCAGGTTGTTGTAATTCCAGCTGTGGGAGGGCAGGATGCACCCAGTCAGGTCATCACAGTGCATCACAGGACACACACACACAAACACACAACACACAAACTCTAACCACACAAACACACACCACACACCACACACACACAGTCACGCTGACGATTTTCGACTGTGGGAGGAAAATGGAGAACTGAAATCAAATTCACACACATGACCTTTTCGCTGTGAGGTGAGAGCACTAATCACTTCTCCACTGTGGTCCAAAGACTCTAATGTACAACACTATTCTTACCTTTCTGTTAGACTATTGAAATTGGGGCAAATTTCATCGAAATGTGTAATAAAAGGCCATGTAGTAGGTGCAGCTAAATCTCCTAAGTCCTACCAGTCATCAAACGTGTCATCGACCCTGAGGTGGGGTTTCTGTTTAATTTAGTGAATTCAGCATGCTCAGTCAGATAATGCTGCTTTTACAGGTCTGATGGTCAAATGTGATTCAAGATTGAATAAAGAGAAGGTTGCTTCATAATATAAAAGTGTAGGTAGTAATGAAGTAAAAAAAAGGTGAATTTAGACACAAAAAAATATATGTAAATAATCACAGCAACACATGTGCAGGACATAATAATAATGATCAACTAACATGTTGATGACTGGTTGAAACTATAATGCACAATGTTATTAGGTCAGATTTGTGACATAAGTGCTACTGAATGGCAGAATGGTCTTATAGCAGAGGGAAGTATTTCTTCAAATCTACAGATTTTATCAGTAATGAATGGGTAAACAAAATCATGCTGACTTGCAAAATGTCAGTCAATCCCTAAAGGCGGGAGTTTCCTGTAGAGTGAATAAACATGACACGTTTTTCAAGAGTGGGAATTTAGAAGATGGCTGATTTTATCATGCAGTGAGTAACAATTATGGCCATTATGTGTTTCTTGTGGAGAAAAGTATAAGTATCACTAAGCCTGTTGAAACTTGTTTCAGACTGTTCATCATGCGATGAGTGTCTCTCGTAGTTAAACTACAAGTCAAGACATCTGTACAAAATGTGCTCCAACTCAAATAAAGCTTGTACAGTGGAACACATCAGTGGATCCTAATTTAAAATTTGATCAAGATTCGGGAACACACAAACTCCACAAGTTCAAACTACTCAGTACTATCATTCCTTGAACAAACATTTGTGGTAATATATCGCATGGTGTGCAAAACTCAGACCGTCAATGTCTGTCAATGTTTTTCAGGTTACTTTTTTCCCCAAATATTAGGAAACAGTCAAAGAAAATGTGTGAATCAAATCTTTACACATTAATTGGCACCTAAAAATAACATCTGCAATCTACAATATATACAAATATCTCTTTTATCAACCTGACACAACAAAACCACAGGATTTAGTTCATTATGATTTAAAACATCAAAATGCAGATGCATTCAGGAGACCTGGAAACATGAGAATGTTCTGAAAAAAACAAATTACCTTTGCAAGTATATAAACTGACACATTAAATCAATTTAATTTGAAGGAACTGATGTGTCATGGCATAATGGGAGTAGTTAATGTACATGTGACGCTGAAATTGGTGAACAGTAAATAAGATGGTTCCAAATGACCCATAATAGTGCTGATTTTAACAGTATTTTAGTCACTTCCTCTTTGCGTTTGTATTTTTGTGACTTCTGAGAAGTCAGTTGAAATAAGGCTTCACAGTAATCACACCATTTGTCTCAACGGTGATATTATCAAGTGTGACAATTCAAAATAAAGATTTCAGTGAAAAAACCTGTAGATGTTACAGTCCCCAGTATTTGCACCAGTACCGATTCCATGGAGTTTTCTTGAAGATGGTTGCGATGTGGATTTTTTTCCCCAGCCTCAAATAAGCATCAATAACCACTGTACATTCTGATATTTATTGGGCTTTCACTCATGTGGTGGTGATCAAATTACATTTTAACCAAAAATACGGGTGAAATCTCATCTGAAACGCTGCTCACACTGAAGTCGCGAGACAAGTTCAGGCTGTCTGGTTCATCTGAGGAAGAGTTGCCTGAACCACGTGTGAGAGCAAAGGTTAAACGTGTGCATGCTGCTTTAAAAAAAAGGAACAACCAGCATGACATGTAAAAGTGTCTGACAGCTTTCAGTCACTACCTGAATGCAAAGCAGTTTATAAATGTCTGCCGCATGAAAAAGAATAGAAGACCAGTGTGTTTTAGAAAAAGAAAACACACATTTCGTGTGAAAATTTAAGAAGTGTTGAATGTGTTCGAATAGCACCTTAACTTATAATTTTTCCTGCTTTTTAGTAGGATATGACTTCCTTGAAAATCTCCAAGTGTTCAGTCACGTCCATGTAGTTACTTTGGTATGTTGGCCATTCAACCCGATAGGCGCTGAATGGAAATGTAAACACTTATACAAATTTACTTCTTGTATATAAATATATTGATAGGTCCTGCAGTAGATTACTTACACATACACATGTTCACATTAAAAGCATAATATAGACAGAAGTGAAACACATTTTTTGGGGATGTGGGAGAAAGTCTGAGCAACCAGTGGAAACATACATAGACAGAGAGAAGTGTGCAAACTCTACATAGAAAGGCTCAAAATGAGTCTGGGAGTGTGAGGGGAAACTGGAGAACTGGAGAAAACTCACACATGCACACTCAGAAAGAAAGGCCTAAGCCCAGATTAATAATGGCTACTTTTTGATAACCACTGCTGTCAAGTGGGAAAAACAATTAGCAAGTCCATTCATTTTTATTAACAAACCTTTTTACAGGCATTCATTTGTTGTCTCACTTATATACACACACATTTGTCTCACATTTAAGACCTAATGAATTCATCATGGATAATATAATAATAAAAAAAAATACAGACTGGTAAAATAAAGCAATCATTCACACTCAGTCAAACAGATGACTGCTTTAAGAAACGCACATCAAATAAAATATGAATAAAAATGTCAAGCAAGTTAAAAATCAGAAACTTAAAACTTCCAGGAAGTCAAAAACAAACCTGAGTATTCACTTCCTTTCATACCTGAGGTTCAAAAACAATCTTAAAAAGGGTAAAACCCTCTAGCACTCGGTGCTCTGTGTGTTCTCAGACTTTGATGTATAGCTGTTGCTCTTTTTGGAGTATTTCAGAGCGCTGAAGGAAACCCTCATCCTCTCCACCGTCCTCTCGCTGCGGCACAGAAACGTGTTCTTCACGTGATCCCTGAAGTCTTCGGAGATGAAGTAGTAGACGAAGGGGTCCAGGCAGCTGTTGAGGCTGGCCAGGCACAGCGTGGTGATGTAGAAGCCGTACAGGTTGTTGGGACGCTCGCTGAGCAGGAGGATGTAGTGCACCAGCAGCATGATGTTGCTGGGAGTGAAGCACACCAAGAACATCACCAGCACCGTGACGATCAGGACCACGGCCTTCCGCCGCTTCTTGGAGATGTTGGGGTCCTCCATGCTGTTTCTGAGAGCTTTGAGCGTGAGGACGTAGGAGATGATGCACACCACCGTGGGGACGACGAACCCCACCGTCCCCATGGTCAGGAAGTAACCTGCAGCAATTTTCCTCTGGCTGGGCCTGGTGACGTCGTGACAGGTCCGGATGCTGAGATTCGGTACACGGACTTCTTGGTCGTACAGGTAGAGGGGGATGGTGAGGAGCCAGACCACCAGCCAGATCACTGCAGAGACGGTCACAGCGAGGCCATTGCTCCTCTGCCGCTGGGACAAGGGGTCCACCACAGCCCAGTACCGCTGGACACTGATACAGGCAATGAAGGAGATGGAGCAGTACATGTTGCCGTAGAAAAAGGCCACCAGCACTTTGCACAGCCCATCCCCGTAGATCCAATTGTTCCCATTGAAGTGGTAGGCGATTTTCAAGGGGATCCAGATGACGAAGAGCAGGTCAGCCAGGGCCAGGTTCGCCATGTAGATGGACGACGGGTGCTTCTTCTTGGTCCTGAAGAGGAACACCCAGACGGCCAGAGCGTTGGAGGGCAGTCCCACGACAAACACAATGATGTAGACGATTGGGAAGAAAACTGTTGTGAGACCACTGGTCAGGACCTTCTTGGCCTGCTTGAGGGCCAGCACGCCATCAGTAGTCTCTGGGCCAGTGAAGCCTCGCTCTGGATGAAAACAAAAAACAAAAAAAAACAAAAAACAAAACAAAAATGAAAAACTGATAACTGAATTTCAATAGGTTCCTATGAAGGAGTAAAACCAGCCGACATCACAAACACTCAGTTTCATCAGAGCTGTGACTCATGCACATTGCAATATCTGATTTAAAATTAGCTGCAATGAACGTAACGAACAAAACAGACGGACTGATCAGAGTTCAAGTACAGCAGTACAGTTTTCACACCGTGCAGCGAAGCACTGACCTAAATACGAGTCAATCACAGAACTGTGGCAGTCAGTAAAACAATAAAAACCACGGTGAGATAAACGAGGGAGGAAACTGTACCTTCCTGCGTCAGACAGGTGTGCAGGCAGCAGAGGAGCAGCGACACCTGAAGCCACCGCGTCCCGGAAGACATGGCTGAAAAACAGGCGAGAGCACTGATATGTCGGAGGGCGTTGTCCCGGGTCGCGCTGCCTTGACTCCGGTGTGAAACTGTCATCCTCTCCGAACGGCAGGAGGTTTTCATACCTGCGTGACGTCACCTGGTCACGTGAGCGCACGCGGCGCGAGCAGACGCACCGCAAGGCTCTCTCTCTCTCTCACTCACTCTCTCTCTCTCTCTCTCTCTCTCTCTTCTCTCTCTCTCTCTTCTCTCTCTCTCTCTGGGTGAAAATGAATGCTTGCAGGTTTAGGTTATGTTAACACTTGAATTCATTTTTTTTAACTTGAAGAACTATCTTTTTAAAAAGAAATATTTAATGAAGAGTGTGAATTTCAGTAAAAAACGTATTAAATACTTTAAATATACGACTCAAATGAAAATCTTAGCTGCTGAAAATGCCATAAAAAAAACCTTGCGTCAACTAGACAAGAATAGGGACCCATATTTTGGGAAATTATAGAAACACCTCCATTGTTCACAGTGGGAATACCATCTTTAAAAATATACGTGATTTTATTAGCTTTATGTAACCGTCTGAATCCTTCTCAATATATATGATTTTCAATATCATTTTAGATAATGCTGAGTCATTAAACCAGCTGTTCTTAAATATTTGGAATTTGATTCCTCAGTGGATAATGCAGCTCAAAAACAAATGCATGTACTCGTTGGTGATTTGAGTCACAAAAAGTCAATCCAGCTATTTAATTTTTAACCTTTTATTGCCAGTAACGTAAAGAACAGTAAGCTTTTAATAGCAGTGTGGACTTCTCACCAGCAGGGGGAGGCATGCAACAAAATATAAATATAGGGAATTTGTTCCAAGACACAGTCAAAGTGAAAATAGCAATTTATTTAGAGGCAAAACACAACCAACAACAACAAATAAACAAATGGTGTGTGTATGGTCACCGGATATATACAAGAACAAAAAATAATGACATCTTTTCACAGGAAATATGAGAGCTTGAATGCAGCTTATCTGCAAAATAGAAAAAATACACATAATACTATTTTTTTCCATTAAAATGTTACATCTAAGGAATGATTGATACACTCATGGGTTTTACAGTGCAAAATAGAAACATTTCATTCTATGCAATGTTCCCTAAACATGTTTTTGCTTAATGTTGCCATCCATCATAATGACGGTTTCAACTTCATTCATCACTTATGGCTGTCATTGCACATTTTACCAGCTCGCATCGGTATGATATGTGTTGTTCTCTTTCACAACAGAAAAGCAACCACCGAAGATAAAACCTGACAGATAACCAAGTGGCTCTAAAATTCCAAATGAAATCACTCAAATTGACTGAACACTTTTAAATGACATGAAAGAGTCAGTTAAATCACAGACTGAAGCTCTGCTGGCTTGATGGTTGATCACACCAGTAGTTTCTTGTATTGGCTGTTGAGGTTTTCCTGGAAAGAGTCAATTTTGGTGACGGAGCTGTTTAATTTGGAGCTTTCTGTACGGCTGGATTTCAGAATTGTCCTGGTGCTGGATCTGCATGAATCAGAGGACGAGTGACTGATGCCGCTCCGCTCCGTAACCTTCCGACACCTCAGCAGGTTGGACAGCTGCCTCTGGCACTGGGACGATCCAAAGTAGTAGACCATGGGATCCAGGAGGCAGTTCAGGCTTCCCACACAGGAACACCAGATAGAGAGCGTAGGACCCATCGGGGGTCCCGGCTCTGCGCCACTGCTTGGTCAAACTGCAGGTAGTGCGCGAGCATCAGACAGTTTGTCGGCATGAAACAGAGCACATCACCAGCACCGTCAGAGCCATCACCACCGCCCTCGACCTTCTGCGTGAGCTTCCGGAAACCCCCTTGGAGATGCAGCTCAGCGACCAGATCACCCGAGAGTAGGACGCCACCGTGACGAGCAGAGGCAGGAAGAACAGCGCGCAGCACAAGGTGAAGAAGTAGATCTTCAGCCACGCCACGTTGTCGACGTACTGCACGTCGTGGCAGGTGGTGATGTTCAGGTCTCTGAGGTAAACAGTCTGCTCGGAGACGACCAGGGGCACAGAGCCAGCAAAGGACAGTCCACATGATCACGCAGGCGGTGACGGCGTTTCGAGGCCTTCTCCAGGCCAGCGAGTCGATGGGGTACACCACAGCGAGCAGCCGGTCCACGCTGATGCACGCGATGAGAAGAACCGAACAATACATGTTCCAGTAGAAGGCGGCCGTGACCACGCGGCACATGAGCGCCCCGAACCTCCAGTTGTTGCCGTCGAAGTGGTAGAAGATCTTGAACGGGAGCAAGACGGCGAAGAGCAGGTCGGCAGTGGCCAAGTTCAGCATGTAGATGGCCGCCGGCTTCTTGGGCCGGATGCCACGAGCGAAGGCCAGCATGGCGCAGACGTTGATCGGTACGCTGATAACGCAGACCAGGGTGTAGAAGGAAGGTATGAAGATGGTGGAGACGGGGCCCGTTAGGAACAGCAGCGCCTCTTCAGAAAATCCCGGCTTGTTGCTTGATATGTTAAGCACTTGAACAACAGCAGACCGATTCATTTTAATGTCTTCATCGTAGTAGATTGATTCCAGATCAAACGGTTCATCTGTGACTGAGCTGGGGAAGACGACAAAAGTCCTCAGTATGGACGATCCTGTGGAAACAGAAACAAAAAGCGTTAAGTCATAGAGTCACTGATACCAGACATCTAATAAAAGATCAATCCGAGTGACTGGTTCAAAACTGTTTATATTTTATTTCATCTACTATATGAAGCAGTGCTATTATTGTTTTGAGCTAACTTTTAACAAGTGAGGATGACCAGTCCTGAATATTTTTGTGGAGATTGAGAACAGTTTCGACCTTTGTAGTTAAAAACCAAGTAATTAGAAGTGCAAAAAAAAAGTCATACATTTAAATGTCAATATATTAAATGGGAAAATAGCCCATCGATAAAAACAACAACAAACAAAACAGAAAGTTTGTATTCTTAATAAGTTCAACTGTTCTGACTTCCTCTGTGCAGAAAAAGGGTGAAGAGATCACAACACTGCCATCAACAATTGTGTTTGAATTTAGCACCTGTAGCGCAATTCAATGTTTGAGGGAGCCTTTCAAACTCACCCCCCCACCCCCCCCCCCCCCCCCCCCAACTACCACGACTGCCCCCAACAACAAACAAACAAACACAGAAATCCAAAACATTGCAATAGCTGTATCAAATCGAAACCAATGTAATTTCATATTGATCATTTAGCCAACACTCAGTACAGTATTACTATATACTCATTAAAAATCTGATTATTTACTCCTTTAGCTTATGAAACAAAGTTGTGTGATCTTTCAATTTCATATTGCCAAGCCCTTTTAAGTGGGTATAGTAAGACATTTCATGATCAACTTAATCAATCAATCGATCAACAATCATATTTTTTGAAAGATTTCTGGCATTTTAAAAACAGCGCAATCACTAATAATTATCAAATATAATAACAAAAGATTCCGGAGCATAAAATTTTGTCTTTGAATGTCATTTTTCCAGTTGACTGCCCAAAACAACAAATATCATAATGATCAATAACCATGAATGGTGTCAAAATTGAACTGAACATTTTTTTTTTTTTTTTACATGTGATACAGTAAGATAAACAAAGATTTTCCTCATTATTTATTGAATCTCTAAGAGGTATTAATATTATGTAATACCAACATCTGTATCAAAGTTTTCTCATACATGATTTAAAGTTTCAAGTGCAATTTTTTTTTTCCCACCCACATAATAAAAACGAAACTTTCTCACCATTACTGGTCACCGCTGAAGAGGCAGAACAGACGCACAGCAGAAGGAACAGACAGGTTTTCGGTGCCATCTCGTCCTCCGAGCTGCTTATCGCGTCCCTCCCAGGCTCCTCTGCTGCTGCGCCTCATCCGGACCGAGGCTGTAAACCGGCGGACTTTGGATTCCAACACTCGCAGAACCGACCAATCAGAGAGCGCGTTCCTGCAGGCTGACGTCACCTTTTCCCGTCACGCTACAGGCAGGAAGGAAAGGAAGGAGAGAGAGAAGAGAGAGAGAGAGAGAGAGAGAGAGAGAGAGGAGAGAGAGAGAGAGAGAGAGAGAGAGAAGGAGCTCTGCAACAAAACAGCAACACATTCCTGATCATATTTGGACACTTTTCAGGAAAGGAGAGAGGTGGTGCAGGTCTGAGTGTAGTTTACATGTTCTCCCTGTGCGTGCATGGGTTATCAACTCCAGCAATAAAGACTTTTACTTTATGATTGCTGTTGCTGGTGAACCTGGTACAAGTGGACAGAAGTCTTCCTGTTGTTTACTGGAAGATTAAACGGCTTAGGGGAAATTTCAGCAAATCAGCTTGTGTTAAATAAATAAATGCATTCATTTGACGGCAACAGCATCATCCCTGGAGATGGTTAAGTGCTTCCTCTGTTTGTAGCTGTCAGATCATTGCATCAAAGTCCATCAAGATGATGTGTTTTGGAACAATTTTATGAAGAGCACACTTTGCACTTTGTTTGACCTGTCGGGTTGAGTTCAGATGTCATCCAACTACATTAAAACTAAAATATGTTGGAATTAATGTTCTATGTTTGCTACTTCAAGTACTTTTGGCTTCTCTGGTCAAAAGTTGTGTTTACAAGTAAAAATAAACCCAGCGTTCAGATTGTAATCACCTTTCACATGGGAGAACAGCTTCCTCGGCCGCTGGTAAACACAACAAACTGCAGCAGTGTGACTGTTCAACTCTGTGCGGAGGCGAAAGCACTTAAGAATGAAGACACAACGATAAAACAAAAAAGAGTGAGCAGACAAAGTATGTCTGATACAGGCAGAACGAAATGTACTGATTGTTTTCTCTGGGAGACGAATAGAGACAGAAGAGGGACATGATGGGGGCGGACGGGGGCGTAAGGCTCTGACTCACTCATCCGGAGCTTCAAATCCACTGGGACTCAGTATCTGAGCTCACAGACTGTCAGACTAAACCTATTTCCCCACAAAAATAATGACCACAATGACCTGTTTTTTTTTTTTTTCTACTTTCTGTTCATGACCTCATATATACGTACCTCACACAAACAGGCTTTTCAAAAGCTGCATGGAATCAGAAGGACACGAAAGTTCAGTCTTAGCAGCAGAAGAACTGTCTTTACTCAACAGTTTTAACTGACATCTTAAAAACAAACAGCTGAGCGAGTGCATCGCTCAAGCTGAAATCTATTGGCTCACGACTTTACCAAACCGTGAAAACACTTTTTTTTAAAAACAACTTTAAAAGGACACAACACTTTTGTTGATTCATGAGATTTCATTCATGTTGCTTCATATTTAAGACACAAACACAATTTAACCCCCGCACACACCCACACACCCAAAAAAAGAATAAACAGTGATAACCGATCATAAATATGCACTTACCAGTTGCTTCATCCTGTCAGAGAGTGGTTTTATTTCTGTAACGTAGCTTCGTCCCACAATCTGAAGACTTATTCCATACTTTAATCTGTGTTTTACATTTGTAATGATCCTAAATTGGATGAATTAGTGTAAAATAGTTTATTAATTCATTGAAATCATCCAATTCAGGATTATGAGTCAGTGCAGCTGATCCCTGCTATGGAACAAGACAAAGTTCTGCCTGAACCAGGAACTTTTTCCCTTTGAGGTGAAGCCACTGCAGCCCCGTCATAGATAATGACACAGGAAAAAAATCATGGCTAAATGATCTGTTACACCTGTTCTGGAAAATACCGTCAGTTGAAAAAGAGACCATTTGATTTCATTTTGCTGTCATTCTGGTTTTCAGTGGCCTGTGTTGCCCTTAACCGCTCCTCCCTTTTCTGTTTAATGTTCAGCAGGAAGCCTGCTGTGAGTCTTTTGTTCTTTCTTGCTGAAAACAGTTTCCGTCACCACTGAGAGACAATGCAGCAGCGAGCCAAAGCAACGGCCGGAAAGACGTAGAAAACTCTCTGGTGGGCCTCTGTAGGATGAAGAACATGACTTCTCTGTACCAGTAGTCTCATGATACCCTGTTGGATATAAATACAGATGCTTCAGATGTCATGAGAAAGAGTGCAGCTGGAGATGGTATGCTGAGCAGAGGTCATTCTGCTCCTACGGCCTGCTGGTCTGGGTGTTCCCAAACTAACAGAAGCTCATTCCTGCTGTAGGAGGAGGAAGAGGAGGAGGAGGAGGAGGAGGAGGAGGCAGGATGCAGACTGTGAGAGATTAGGTCCAGAGTGGCACAGATCCAGGCTGCAAAAAAACTTCCATTCCTGATGTTTTGGTGCATGTTGCTTCCAAAGTGAACATTTCACTCCTGTCTGGTTTGTCTTGTTGAAACAGACCCCTCGTTGAACAATGAGCGTTAAACTGTTCATGGAGAAAAAGATCAAATCTCACAAGCTCACATTAATTGTGTTTTCATGTGCAGACAGCATCTCATCTGGTTCACATAACTCTCTGACCATCAGTATGAAATCATCGTCGTCCTCTGTTTAATAAATTCTCCGTGTGTGTGAGATAAAACAGACACCAGCAGAGTGAATAATTGTTACAGTGTAGAACCACTGCTTTTGCAATATAGAGTGATTAACTGTAAACACAGTTATATAAGTGAAGTTTCAGTGGAGCTGCAGAGCTGCTGTCTCTCTCTATCTGTTCTGCATTCAGCTCACATTTAGCTGTACGATTAGCTGAATTAGCTGCATCAATCCTGAACTTGAATCATGTCCAGCTGTTAAACATCAGCATCCGCCTGTATCCACAGCTGCTGCAATTGCATGAACATATTTCTTTTTCAAAAGCTGTTTGCATGTTGTTAGCTCTTTTTCACCTCATTCGTATCAGTTCATAAATCCACTTTTTAAATAAACTGCAAATTGTAGGGGACTTTCCTCCAACTAACTGATGCAAATTTAGCTTCACTTATCATCAAATGAATCTTGTGGTAATGTGTCACAGCAACGCTACAATAAAACAGGTTTGCACACTTTATTAAAACAGGATGTGTGTGTGTTGACCACTAAGAAGAAACAAAACAAGACGCTATAAATAACTCCAAAATGTCAGGCTTCCTCTTTTGTTTTTTCTATTCTTCTTCTAGTTCAAGTTTAAAGAAGACAATAGTATTCTGGAAGTACACTTCAAACACTGATAATGTGGCGCTGAAAAAAAAAAGAGCCAGAGCAGAGGAACCTGAGCTTTACACTGGCGCTGCAGCCGTGTTTTTATAGGATTTTTATATGGAGGGGAATTTCTGGAGAGAGATTAATGCAGCATCCTGAGTGGAACTATGCTGAATGTAAACGTCTGCACAGACCGAGTGGAGTTAAAGCTCTGAAGCACCTTCAGCCAAAAAAGGAATACTATTGTGGTGTTTTCATTGTGATTCCCATAGATTAGATGTGGGGAAAAATCAGCTGTTGTTTTCACTCCATCTGTCTTCTGCAGCTGAAGGTCGCTGGGTTCTGGAGTCAATAAGATTAGTGGCGGTTCTCAGTCCTTCACAAGCTGCATAAACATCAGAGGAATCGCAAAACTGCACAGAAAAGGCAACGTGTTCTCGCTCTCAGGTATTTTTGACCAGTGTCACAACAGAATGCCTTTTATTCTGTATTTTGTGATAAATTTTGACTTTTTTCATTACGTTTTGTATAAGCACCTTTTGAGATTTCAGTTTTATATGTTCTCACTTTCTGTTTTTTAAGAGTAAAAAAATAAAGCATAATAATACATGTGATGTATCCCACACAATGTTCGCTATAAGATGAACGAACAGTGGTGAATTAGGAGAGCATCGTCTCCTCAGGACACAGGGCCAGTTCAATACAGCGTTTCTGATTCAGCGTCAAATTACAACCGGAATCTGCTGAGAGCACTTTAAAAAGTAAGCGTTCTGTTACTAAAATATAGTGAATGAATCAGTTACTTCTTTTTAGAATCATGTTAATAGTTAAGAGTAACAACTTGGTTATTTTGGAAGTTTTTTTCTTGTTGCTGAGACAGACTGAAGTTACTGGGTTAATTGGAGGAAGGAACTCGATAATTATTGCTTTCTGAAACAAACAGAAGAAAGGAAAACTAGAAGAAACAGCAAGAACGCAGCAGAAAAAAGTTACTGTGCATTCAGACTAACGTTAGTGATAATGGGACATCTTTCATGAGAATTTGTGTTTGCATCACTAATTTCATAATAATCACTGCCTTACAGCTGCATGGACAAATTTCTTATATTTACAACACTGCAAAGTTAGGCTAAGAGATTTTAATGAAATAAAGAGGAACTCAGGCGAGGGAAAAGAGAACTTTTGTATGTCCACCTGACTCATTGTCTCTCTGCTGACTGCTCTGGGTAAAACTATGTGAGAAGTACAATGTGGTTTTTAATGAGTAAATCCACATTCTAGCCCAGGGTCATTCAGGAGAAAACTACTTTACTTACTTTTTCATGCAAACACACTAATCCTACGTTCACGTGTTTGTGGTTCAAAGAAAGCTTTGTGATTTTTTTTCCTTAACACTGTATAATTTGCAGGAAAACCCAACATTTCACTGTGTTAAATAAATCAATACATTAGTTATTGTTGTAGAGCAACGTTTCAGGTAAGAGAAGCAGATTTGGGATCATGCAGTATTTAAAAACCCGAGCAGGACTCTCTCAGTCTGGCTTCAATTAATTTCAGCGCCCCCAACGTCTCGCCCCATCAGGAAGTGACCAGCAGAGGGGCGGTTGGTCATCCGTGACAGGAAGCTCATCAGCGCAGATGAGTTGGCAAAACCGACTCTTATTATTCTGTCGCGCAGAGCAGGGAACTGTTGGCTTCCGCATCCTCGACAAAGCACAACCAATCAATACGCAACACAAAGCTAACTGTGGGGATTTATAGTTTTTGTCTCAGCGGAGCATGTTCTCCCTGTGCATCCATGGGCTTTCTCCGAAGTTCAGAAACAAGTTTAAGGTGAATTGAGTTAAGAGTGAAAATCCGAGGGCCCAAAACATGGAAAGTGACTTCTCTCAGATTTTTAAGAAATTTTGTGTATTTACAGCATTTGTCATGACAAATGACCAAAAATAATGAAAATCAGTTTCTAAACAGAGCATCTTTGTCAGGATAGCGGCCGCACCTGTAATTTGCTCTCGACAGGTTTATTACCACAAACCCTTCAACGATGCAGTAAATTCAATTTGACCTCCTGGGGCATGTAGTGACAGGAAAGGAGCCAGAAAGAGAGGTAGTCTTGTGGTTTGGGAGTCATTCTTAAGGCGTGGGAACTCGTGCAGCAGATCAGTGACACCATCCTTCAGAATGTGAAACAAGCACCAAACTTGGCACCAGTACTCCTTATGGGTCACTTCTGTACAAATAAAGTGTGCCGGCCACCCTGAAATTCAAGACGGCTGCCATTTTTTCAAGATGACTGAGATAAACGATGGCAAAACATAATTTTTTGCAATAAAAATTCATAGACTTGTCCAAAATGAATGATTCTGGTGTCAAATCATGTATTTTAGACCATGAAGGATGTGATTATTTTTAACTTACGAATAACTAAGATCCTTCCTTTGATCATATTGGTGCTTTGGGTTAAAATTATATAATTGTGGTCCATATAAATAAATTTCTAAGTTTCAGTTCTGGCACCTCGTGATTTCCATGGAACTAGTCGTTTCCCGCTGGTTCAAAGCATTTGGGAAGCAGTTTCAGTCTTTATTGCCAGTCACTGGCTGAACTAGCCCCAACAACACAAATTATGAGCACAAAATCCTTCAATGCCTCGCTAGAATTCCAGACATTATTGACACAGTCATTCCCTGCTGGCCCAGCTCCAGAGAATATGGAACCACAAAGTCAAAGACTTTCAAGGATGATGCAACGCTGCTGGTGCTCCCAACCAAACAAGCACGTTCCACCAAGTACCAGAGAACAGACCTGCTGTTGCAGGTCTTCCAGTCGTCAGTGCTTGAAGGCCGAGACGAGGACACAGTGAGGACACGGGGTCAGACGCAGGGCGACGGGTAGAAGTACAAATACTGCTACACTGATTAATGCTCAATTACACGTAAAAGTACTGGTGTCAGAAAAATACTTCGGAGTACAAACTATGTTTCCAGATAAATGCTCAGAGTTATTTCTTTAACCAATGGATGCTTCACTGTGTTGTCAGGAGCAGCCATCTTATTTGATTTGTCTGATACAATACTCCGTTTAAAGCCTTTTCTCAGATGAACAATGGAAAAACTCTGCCAAGACAGTTTGTCTTGTGACCAAATGTTAATATAATCAGGAATTTATTTTTATTAAATGAATTCCCCTTCTTAAAACATTCATTGTTTTTGCTTTATTTTGGTTTTAATTTTTTAAATCAATATAATTTCTAGATTATCTAAATTTTTAGATTGCAGAGTGAATCCCTCTCAGGGAATCAATCACATCAAAACCTTCTCTTTGGTTAAAAACCTGCTTATTTTTCCTGAACTCCCTGTTCTTCCTCCGTATCTTCAAACTCTCTCTCTCTCTCACAGTGCATGCTCGGAGTGATTGGCAGTAGGAGTGTGAGAGAGCGTGGTGTGTGTGGCGTTGCTTTTGCTTGTTTTTTGTGTTTGTTTAAGTTGTTAATGTTCACTGTCACTGTAGTTTATTGATCATACAGCACACAGGTTTCTTGGTGGGTTTTGCGGTCCATTTGGGGGTCTGGCTGCTGCCATGACCAACCTCGGACAGCTCACCCACAGACACGGTGACCGGGTTGTGGCCCCGCCCCCTGCGGCATGGAGGACGTGGCTGTGGAGGAGAAGGTGGGCGACGATAATCTGAAGTCGGCCGCGGGATGAACAGCGCCGTGGTGATCTTCCTGGACAGGGTGGAGCAGGCCAACGCTGTGGTGGACTCGGGCATCACCGTCGGGGACAGGTTCGTCCCGGTCCAGCCGGCTGTCCGGGTCGTTCTGTCCAACGTCTGACGGTGAGGTGGAGGGACGGGTGGAGCAGGATCAGGGAGAGACAGTGATGGAGGAGACTAATGAGGCCGAGTGGAGGGGAGTGGAATTTACTTCATGCCAATAGAACTCTTCTCATCAGGCCAGATCGTTTCCACTGCTGCTCAAACATTCGACTGCTGCTCCTGCTAAACGCCTTGAAGATGGACGGAAGGAGTCTGAAACACTCGGCTTGTATTTGGTTTTATTGAAGAAGAGAGATATGAATCGGGAGCCTTTTTTGAGGCACCTCCAAAATGTACAACAAAAGCTGACCCATTATTTATTCAGAATACAAAAATACACATCTCAGTGACAAATCGTAATAAGTGGTTAACCATGCATTCTAACCATAAAAAGGCACAGAAAACAGTCACTTAGTAGTCATAAAAATGATCAACTATTTACCAAAAATCATCCACATAGTAATACAGGTGAGGACCGTAACATTCCAAATGTTAGAACACAAAACAAATGAAACTGTGCCATTGTAAACGTAATGTAAACAAATGAAACTCACTTTTCTCCCATAGATTCAGGACGACATGCCAGCTCGCCGGTTTCCCTAAAGGTCGTTGCATGGGTTCTCCCGGGGTTCTGGAGAACCAGGCAGTTTGCAGCATTATGTACAGTCCACTGAAAAGACACGGCGAGGGGGGGAGGCGGCCAAAACACCCAGACAATTCACACACACACACACACACACACACACACACACACACACAAACACACACACACGCACAGTCTTGTATTTCTATCCTTGTGGGACCTTCCATTGACTCCCATTCATGTCTAGCCCCTAACCCTGACCCTTACCCTAACCCTAACCCACACCACAACAAAGCCTAACCCTAAAGAAATGTTTTTGCACTTTTACTTTTTTCAGTAACAACAACATGGTCAAGAAAACACTGATCTCCTACTTAGGACCGGAAAAAAGGTCCCCACAAGGCACGTCGTTCCACGTTTTGCTATCCTTGTGGGGACATTTGGCCCAACAAGGATAGAAATACGAGAACACACACCACACACACTCTCTCACACACACACACACACACACACACACACACAGCACGCTGAGGAGCAGCATCTCGGTCACCGTTCAAGCACAAACCAGCACGAAGAGACGGAGACAGAACCAGAATCCGAAATGTTCAGTCTGATCTGACGAGACGAAAACACCTTCAGTCAGGAGCCACGAATCAGGAAACGTCTTTTGATTGACAGACTGTCCATTTCTGAGAACCAAGAGAGGAAGATCCCGTTTACACGACGACGATTCAGGTGAAAACGCAAAGTTTTAGCTTATTTGTTTCAGGAAAGTTTGATGTTGACATGGAAACGCTGAAAACGACGTGGCTAACCGTTATCATCTCCGCCCAAATGTAGAGTAACAGTGGTGAGTTGAGGGGTTTTTATACACTGTTTGAAATAAGAAATCAGCAAATCAAGCTGCTCGGATCTCCTCTGATTTGAGGAAACAATCAAATTAAAACGCGTCATGGAGGTTTGGTATGAACCCGTCAGCTCACCTGGCTCCACCCTGTGTCGCTCCGTCGCTGCTGTCGCTCTGGCCCTTCGTCTCTGCACGTGTTCTGATTCAACAAAAGAGAGAAATCAAGGAAGAATAACTTTTACATACAATTTGAGAGAAAAAAGGGTTTTTCTTCCATGATGAGTCCTGAGCTCAGGAGGAGACCTTACCAGAGTCGCCAGCAACAGACCATCCACGACATCCCTGAGCCCAGAACTCCAGTCCCTGTGGGTGCAGCTGGATGTCTTCATCCACAGGGTCTGGTTTGGGGCCGGCGGCCTGGGAAACTCTTGATTCTGCAAGAGATCAATCAAGGAAAAGCCTCTTATCACCATTCAGATGCAGCAGCACATCACAAAAAAAGACAGAAATTAATTGATTTCAATAATACGATGAAAACTGACAAAAAGGAAAATGCGAAAGCTGAAGTGTACCAGCTTCAGTGTTACATGTAAAGGTCCTGAAATCTGGAATGAACTTGATAAATCCATCCAAGAATCCACAAGTCACATGTATTTAAAAAGAAACCAAAAGCAGAATTACTTCAGAAATATGTGTGATCCAAACCCCAGGTGGCTGATGAACTTCATTTGGTTTGTAAGTTTTCTTTGCTTTGTTTTTGTTTTTTGCTTTTTCTTTCCTTTTCTTTTTTTTTCTAATGGATGTGGGATTCAATTTGTGCGATTCTTAAATGTGAAGGGGTAGATTTAATAAGCTCTTCGAACTTCTCCCTGCTCCTTTTGAGCACAGTTCAAATATTACTGAACTACTACTACTATAAATGGACAATTGATGCTATTATTGTTGCTCAAACAGAGAGAGAGATTGATTGATTGATTAATGCATTCCCAATTGTCCATCCTGTGTTAGTCCATGCTGATCGGAGCCTTAACCTGTCATTTCTCTCTTCATCGAGGCTCTTGCTCGCTTCTCTACCCCTCCCCTCGGGTCTCGTCTGCATCCAGTAAATGTGTACCGCACGTTTAATGTCCTCATGTTAGTTGCAAAGCTGCAAGCCGCTCAGCTTTGACTTGATCCAAATTAATTCATATGGATCACGAACCAATCGTGATCCATTTTAATGGATGAACGCGGAGACGCTGACGGGGGCCTCTTCTCGCTGGAGTCTCAGACCGCCATCGGCTACGGCTTCCGCTGCATCTCCGAGGAGTGCCGCTGGCCATCTTCACCCTGGTGCCCAGCTCGTCATCACCGGCCTGGCTGAGATTCGTCACCGGTGCCTTCCTGGCCAAGCTGGCGCGGCCCAAGAAGCGGGCGGAGACCATCAAGTTCAGCCAGTCGGCGGCAGTGTGCCGGCGCCGGGGCCAGCTGTGCCTGATGCTGAGGGTGGCCAACATGTGCGGCTACGAGTTCAAGCCGGTGCTGTTCAGCACGCCCAGCGGCCGCTACGTGGCCGACTTCAAGTTCTTCCACAAAGTGCAGGCGAGCAACGACACGGTTCGTCAGCAACAACACAGAGAAGCTGAAACTGGAGGAGGACTACAAGAAGAAGTAAACCGTTTATCAGGAAGGCAATAAAATGTTTTTTAGGTAACAAAGAGACTGAATACAAAACATGTAAAATACAGGAGAAATTCGTAGCAGCTTGACCAGTGAAATGTGATTTGCTGTTTCATGGAATTATAAGATAAAGTGATATAAAACTACAAAACAGCGTCAGTGGAGTTCACAGAATAGGATCCTGTTGGACGCTTCTCTGCAGAAGAAGACATAGATGTGAAAGGGAATGTATTTAAGTGTTCAGCAACTTAATCATTGCAAAAACCACACAAATTTACACACCTTTACCACAAAAATGTGTGAGAAATAGAAAAGTTTAAGTTAATCCACCAGAGTTCACGTCTTAAATTTATATCTCTGCATTTGTGTTTTTTTCTACCTTGAAATAAAAACCCAGTTACAGTCTGATCCAGTCATTTCAGTTGGTACCTGTTTCAGAATGTTGATCATCCTATCATTAAACGTGAAATCAATACCGTATTGGCCCGAATATAAGACGACTCTGAATATAACACGACCCCTATTTTTCAAATATCATTTTGTGAAAATAAAAATATGTTGAAGACAATAAGGTTACTCATGAGAGAACTTATTTTTGTACAATTATTTAAACTCAAAAACTCACAAGAGATAATATTTCACGTGATTTAAGATTAAAAGAAATATTACTGCAGTATTAAATAAAATATATTCTCTTTCTCAAAAAAAGCAACAATAAGCTACAATTAAGAACCTCAAAGATAATCATGTAAATAACTTTATAACCATCAAATTCAAGTTCTGTTCAGCTTCATGAACATTAACAATTCAGCCTCCGTGAATGTTGGGTTCAGATTGGCCTGTGGAGAACAGTTCTTCAGAAAGAAAGCAGGAGATTTCAGCTGGTCTGAGCTTTTATTACTTTCTCCTGAAGACACTGTAAAACTGAAACACACCAGATATACACAGAAGTGAACAAATACACAAGATGTATCACAACATACATCACTGTCGAAAAACAGAACAAGTCAGTATTTAAAATCAAAGCCGCTAGCTCAATGCTAACTAATGGAAACGCCATTAACATGCTAACGGAATTAGCATCTCCGTTGAAACTTCAAAACAATCTGACAAACTCACAAGTTTCACCTCTATCCTGAACATCAACTAAGTATACTCGAGCACTTACAAGCAGATATTTTCGATGCGCTGTTTGAAATGAACCTTAGAAAAACACACAGCAGCCACACTGCTCAGTCTTTTCTCACACTGCTGCAGGCTGACACTCTGTCCAGCTCACTAGCTCCCCCTGACGGGGCGGCTGAGTCACTGCATGCAAGCAGAGGCAGTGCAGGTCACCGGGACTTTGGCTCCATCTAGTCCTCGATTATAACACGACCCCATTTTTGAGAATACCATTCCTGGAAAAAAATATCGTCTTATATCGGGCCAATACGGTAATTCATTCAACTGAATTTGCCAAATGTCACAATACAGATTGTGCTTCTTGCCTTTCAATAAACTCAAGTGATTTCAGCTCCTTGATCACGCAGGGGGTTTTGAATTAATGGGTTTGCTCTGTACTCGCACAGATTAAAAGCAGAAGCCTCTTCAAGGACAAAACTCGTTCCTCCTGCAGCTCGGCTGTTCAGGCTTTCAGGGTTTGTTATGGAAACATGGTGGAGCGACCAGCAAACTGGAGACCACTGTTTCTGATCCAAAACAACATCTGATCTTTTCCTGTCAGAGACAATAAACTAAATTTAGTAATAATTCTGTTGTTATTTTTGATATGGAACAACTTTTCTTTGTTGCTTTTCTATCAGCAGCTACACATCCGATATTTCTCTGATGGACTGGAGCGACACCAGTGTTGCCAACTTAGCGACTTTTCGCTATATTTAGCGACTTTTCAGACCCCTCCAGCGACTTTTTCTTAAAAAAGCGACTAGCGACAAATTAGCGACTTTTCCTGGTGCTCTGGAGACATGACAGGACGTCTCGTTGCCGTCCTCAATGAGCAGGGTGCTGCTGTAAGCCCCTCCCCATCCCAAAGCACTCACAAGCGGTCAGTCTCAGCAGCGCCCCTGCTGCAGTCAGAGCAGAGAGGAGACCCACACCGCTCCGCCTCCACACTTCAAATGAATCGAGTGTGCGCAAATCCACCGCTGCTCCGTCCTGGGTCACAGAGCGGGATGGACATGTTAAATGTTTCTTCACTGTCACACTTTTGTCAGTTCATTTGTAGTTCTAAACATATTTAGGGTGTTTTAACTCACTGTTTGCTTCTCCCACGACGTATACCTCTCTCTACAGCGTCCATTACAATTACATGCAAGTTGCCATTATGCAAATTAGGTGATGACGTCATCTAGCGACTTCTAGCGACTTTTAGGACAGCCAATAGCGACTTTCCTTACTGGGGAGTTGGCAACACTGAGCGACATACACATTCTCACTGTAATTAATGAACGGGTGCAGGAAGCTTTTGGTTTGTCTGTCAGACTGTACAACTCTACTGTATATGGAGAATATGAGCAACAACCCTGGACAAAATATCCTGCAATCTTGGTCAATTTATAATGTTCCTTTTTTATTTTTTTTATCAATGCACAAACACAAAAACACACACACACCACACACACACACCACACACACCACACACACACACACACCCATTGTGACATAAAGTCCATTCCTCTTCTTTCCAGCGTTGCTGTTCCTTAATAAAAGACACTTTTTTAAACCTATTTGTGCCTTTTTTTTCTTTTTGGGGGGTTTCATTGAAGTGTGCTGAAATTAGCTCTTTTTTGTTTTGGTTTAACCGAAATGCCTGGAATGTAGCCCTCTTTTTGTCTTTTTTATCCTAAATTTGTTCTGAATTTTTTCTTCTTTCCCTCTGTCTTCTTTATCCCCGTCCCCAGTTTCCTTTCGATTTCCAAATTCTGTCCAGCTGAGCGAACTGGACCGAAATCATTCTTCCACCTCTTCCGGCTTCCCGCTGAAACAGCTGAACAGTGTCCTCCACCACCTCCACCGGCTCAACTTTTTAACCGGCTCCACCGGCTCTACTGTCTCTACCGGCTCCACCGGCTGTAATGTCTCTACCGGCTCTTCTGGTTCCACCGGCTTCTGTCTCCACCGGCTGTAATGTCTCTACCGGCTTCTGTCTCCACCGGCTCTTCTGGTTCCACCGGCTCTAATGTCTCCACCGGCTGTAATGTCTCTACTGGCTCTTCTCCACCGGCTCAAATGTCTCTACCGGCTTCACCGGCTCTACCGGCTCTTCTGGTTCCACCGGCTCTAATGTCTCCACCGGCTCCACCGGCTCTACTGTCTCTACCGGCTCCACCGGCTCCACCGGCTCCACCGGCTCCACCGGCTCTTCTGTCTCCACCGGCTCTTCTGTCTCCCGGCTCAACTGGCTCTCTGTCTCCACCGGCTCTAATGTCTCCACCGGCTCTTCTGGTTCCACCGGCTGTAATGTCTCTACCGGCTTCACCGGCTCTTCTGTCTCCACCGGCTCAAATGTCTCTACCGGCTTCACCGGCTCTACCGGCTCTTCTGGTTCCACCGGCTCTACTGTCTCTCCGGCTCTAATGTCTCTACCGGCTCCACCGGCTCTTCTGGTTCCACCGGCTCTTCTGTCTCTACCGGCTCTACCGGCTCCACCGGCTCTTCTGTCTCCACGGCTCTAATGTCTCACTGGCTCCACCGGCTCTACTGTCTCTCCCGATTCTACTGTCTCTACCGGCTCTGCCGGCTCCACGGCTCTTCTGTCTCTACCGGCTCCACCAGCTCTTCTGGTTTCACCGGCTCCACCGGCTCTTCTGGGTCCACCGGCTACTGTCTCTCCCGGCTCAACTGGCTCTTCTGGTTCCACCGGCTCTTCTGTTTCCACCGGCTCTACTGTCTCTCCCGGCTCAACTGGCTCTTCTGTTTCCACCGGCTCTTCTGTCTCCAAAGGCTCTAATGTCTCTACCGGCTTCATCGGCTCTCCTGGTTCCACCGGCTGTAATGTCTCTACCGGCTCCACCGGCTCTTCTGGTTCCACCGGCTCTTCTGTCTCCACCGGCTTTAATGTCTCTACCGGCTCAACCGGCTCAACCGGCACTACTGTCTCTACCGGCTCTACCGGCTCTACCGGCTCCACCGGCTCTTCTGGTTCCACCGGCTGTAATGTCTCTACCGGCTTCACCGGCTCTTCTGGTTCCACCGGCTCTACTGGCTCTCCCGGCTCTAATGTCTCTACCGGCTCCACCGGCTCTTCTGGTTCCACCGGCTCTACTGTCTCTACCGGCTCTACCGGCTCCACCGGCTCTTCTGTCTCCACCGGCTCTAATGTCTCCACTGGCTCCACCGGCTCTACTGTCTCTCCCGATTCTACTGTCTCTACCGGCTCTGCCGGCTCCACCGGCTCTTCTGTCTCTACCGGCTCCACCAGCTCTTCTGGTTTCACCGGCTCCACCGGCTCTTCTGGGTCCACCGGCTCTACTGTCTCTCCCGGCTCTGGCTCTTCTGGTTCCACCGGCTCTTCTGTTTCCACCGGCTACTGTCTCTCCCGGCTCAACTGGCTCTTCTGTTTCCACCGGCTCTTCTGTCTCCAAAGGCTCTAATGTCTCTACCGGCTTCACCGGCTCTCTGGTTCCACCGGCTGTAATGTCTCTACCGGCTCCACCGGCTCTTCTGGTCCACCGGCTCTTCTGTCTCCACCGGCTTTAATGTCTCTACCGGCTCAACCGGCTCAACCGGCACTACTGTCTCTACCGGCTCTACCGGCTCTACCGGCTCACCGGCTCTTCTGGTTCCACCGGCTGTAATGTCTCTACCGGCTTCACCGGCTCTCCTGGTTCCACCGGTTGTAATGTCTCTACCGGCTCCACGGCTCGTCTGGTTCCACCGGCTCTTCTGTCTCCACCGGCTCTAATGTCTCTACCGGCTCCACCGGCTTTTCTGTCTCCAATGGTTCCACCAGTTCAACGGGCTCTATGGGCCAGAGGCACCACTGGTTCTGCAGGCTCCATCTGTGGCGCTGGTACCAATGGCTGCACCGGTTCCACGTGCTTCACCGGCTGAACCACTTTCCCTGTCAACAGAAAATGTAGAGTCACAGTCGTGAGTTGTTGGGTTTATACACTGTTTAAAATAATAATCAGCAAATCAGGCTGCTCTGATCTGCTCTGATTCTGAGGAAACAATCAATTAAAATGAGTGTTTGCATCATGCAGGTTTGGTATGAACACGTCAGCTCACCTGGCTCCACCCTGTGTCGCTCCGTTGCTGCGTCGCTCTGGCCTCCCTTCGTCTCTGCACGTGTTCTGATTCAACAAAAGAGAGAAACCATAAAGAAATAAATTTTACACACAATTGAGAGAGAAAAAAGATTTTTCTTCCATGATGAGTTTCCTTAGCTCAGGAGGACACCTTACCAGAGTCGCCAGCGACAGACCACCCTCGACATCCCTGAGCCCAGAACTCCAGACCCTGTGGGCGCAGGTGGATGTCTTCATCCACGGGGTCTGGTTTGGGGCGGCGGCCTGGGAAACTCTTGGTTCTGCAAGAGATCAATCAAGGAAAAGCCTCATTATCACCATTCAGATGCAGCAGCACATCACAAAAAAAAGACAGAAATTAATTGATTTCAATTCATGTGATTAAAACTGATAGCCCGAAATAAAGCATGTGTTCTGATTCAACAAAAGAGAGAAATTGAGGAGGAGAACTTACCAGAGTCGCCAGCGAGAGTCGGTTCAATGGACTGCACCGGATCGACGGACTCCGCCGGATCAACGGGCTCGACCGGCTCCAGAGGCACCACTGGTTTTGAAGCCTCCACTGGCTCCTCTGGCTCCACCTCTGGAACCACTTTCCTGTCAATACAAAATGTAGAGTCACAGTCGTGAGTTTGAGGGGTTTTATACATTGTTTAAAGTAACAATCAGCAAATCAAGCTGCTCTGATCTGCTCTGATTCTGAGGAAACACTCAAATTAAAACGTGTGTTTGCATCATGCAGGTTTGGTATGAACACCGTCAGCTCACCTGGCTCCACCCTGTCGCCGTCACTGCTGTCGCTTGGCCTCCCTTCGTCTCTGCACGTGGTCTGTTCAACAAAAGAGGAAAACAAGGAAGAAATAAATTTTACATACAATTGAGAGAAACAAAAAAGGTTTTCTTCCATGATGAGTCTCCTGAGCTCAGGAGGACACCTTACCAGAGTCGCCAGCGACAGACCACCCACGACATCCCTCAGTCCACAACCCAGGCCCTGTGGACGCAGGTGGATGGTTTCATCCATGGGGTCTGGTTGGGGCCGGCGGCCTGGGAAACTCTTGGTTCTGCAAGAGATCAATCAAGGAAAAGCCTCATTATCACCATTCAGATGCAGCAGCACATCACAAAAAAAGACAGAAATTAATTGATTTCAATTCATGTGATTAAAACTGATAGCCCTAAATAAAGCATGTTCTGATTCAACAAAGAGAGAAATTGAGGAGGAGAACTTACCAGAGTCGCCAGCGAGAGTCGGTTCAATGGACTGCACCGGATCGACGGACTCCGCCGGATCAACGGGCTCGACCGGCTCCAGAGGCACCACTGGTTTTGAAGCCTCCACTGGCTCCTCTGGCTCCACCTCTGGAACCACTTTCCCTGTCAACACAAAATGTAGAGTCACAGTCATGAGTTTGAGGGGTTTTTATACATTGTTTAAAATAACAATCAGCAAATCAAGCTGCTCTGATCTGCTCTGATTTGAGGAAACAATCAATTTAAATGAGTGTTTGCATCATGCAGGTTTGGTATGAACACCGTCAGCTCACCTGGCTCCACCCTGTGTCGCTCCGCCGCTGCCGTCGCTCTGGCCTCCCTTCGTCTCTGCACGTGGTCTGTTTCAACAAAAGAGAGAAAACAAGGAAGAAATAAATTTTACATACAATTTGAGAGAAACAAAAAAGGTTTTTCTTCCATGATGAGTCTCCTGAGCTCAGGAGGACACCTTACCAGAGTCGCCAGCGACAGACCACCCACGACATCCCTGAGTCCACAAACCCAGTCCCTGTGGACGCAGGTGGATGGTTTCATCCACGGGGTCTGGTTTGGGGCCGGCGGCCTGGGAAACTCTTGGTTCTGCAAGAGATCAATCAAGGAAAAGCCTCATTATCACCATTCAGATGCAGCAGCACATCACAAAAAAAGACAGAAATTAATTGATTTCAATTCATGTGATTAAATTGACAGCCTAGGGCTGGACAAATTTCGAAAGGAAAATACACCGCGGTATTTTCATTCAAAAACCTTGATATGAGTTTGAAACACATTTCCGAAATTTCGATATAGTGCAGTACAGTATGCGTTTCACAATCATTACTTGCTATTCAAGCCGAACAGAAAGCGCCACAAGAGAGTGATCACGCACTCAGCGTACACACAACAGCTGGCCGTCCTCAGCTCATGCTACAAGCTAAGCTCCACCGCGGTAAGTCTGAGCTCCAAAATGAGAACTCGTGATGTAAACGTGACTGAACAAGCTTCCACAAGCTAGTTTGTGGCCACGAAATCATAAATCGTGGCCACGAATTGGGTCATTCACTGAACAGTCCACTAAAGTTCGCACAATATTGACAGATCCAGACTTTCGGTCTCAATAACTCTTTAACAAAACGTCAGTAACATACAAGGGCGCCTCCTTCCCACCGTTGTCAGGTGGACTACATGCTACAAGCCCATTTTTATTAAAAGTATCTGTCTATCAAGCATTGATTTCTACGAGCAGCCGGTAGTGCCGCTGGATTAAGAGACTGTCTGCAATTTACAAGATGCTGCAACAGTGAAGACAAATTCCAAAAAAAAGCTTAAAAAAACAGTACAGGGATTCACTGCAGTGTCACCATAATCACTACAACCTTAAATAACTCTGTACTTCTGAGAACTTTTACTTTTCTTTGTGGTTGAAGAACCTTTCTTTAAATCTATATAAAAAACTGTGTTGTAGTATAAAAGTTAAAGCTATTAACATTGAAAAGGTGAGTGAATGGCAGTTATTTCAATTCCCTGTCTCAGTAATATTTATGTTTGTTATTGCTCATCTTTTTTCTGTTTGTTGCAGTAATTGTAAGCACTTTTATTTTTCTTCCTGGTTGAGGCACCTTTGTTTAAATCGATAACAATAACATAACTGTATTTAAGTGTAAAGTTTAAGCTATTTATATTGAAAAAGGTTAAACTTACGTTTATTTGACGGAGATTTATTATTTCATAAATAAAAGGTAAACATTTAATTTATTGTCGTTTTTTTGTGCATTTTATACTGGAGGAGCTGCCTGGATAAATAATTTCTAGTTTGACAGGCAGCACATATATGCATGATTCTTAACAGTTTTTCTGAGGCTTTTGTATTATTTATATCGATAGGGAATTATATCGTATCGACCGAAATTAAGACCTATATCATGATAAAATTTTGGCCATATCCTCCAGCCCTATGACAGCCCGGACTAAAGCATGTGTTCTGATTCAACAAAAGAGAGAAATTGAGGAGGAGAACTTACCAGAGTCGCCAGCGAGAGTCGGTTCAATGGACTGCACCGGATCGACGGACTCCGCCGGATCAACGGGCTCGACCGGCTCCAGAGGCACCACTGGTTTTGAAGCCTCCACTGGCTCCTCTGGCTCCACCTCTGGAACCACTTTCCCTGTCAACACAAAATGTAGAGTCACAGTCATGAGTTTGAGGGGTTTTTATACATTGTTTAAAATAACAATCAGCAAATCAAGCTGCTCTGATCTGCTCTGATTCTGAGGAAACAATCAAATTAAAACGTGTGTTGCATCATGCAGGTTTGGTATGAACACCGTCAGCTCACCTGGCTCCACCCTGTGTCGCTCCGTTGCTGCGTCGCTCTGGCCTCCCTTCGTCTGCGTGTTCTGATTCAACAAAAGAGAGAAAACAAGGAAGAAATAAATTTTACATACAATTTGAGAGAAACAAAAAGGTTTTTCTTCCATGATGAGTCTCCTGAGCTCAGGAGGACACCTTACCAGAGTCGCCAGCGACAGACCACCACGACATCCCTGAGTCCACAAACCCAGTCCCTGTGGACGCAGGTGGATGGTTTCATCCACGGGGTCTGGTTTGGGGCCGGCGGCCTGGGAAACTCTTGGTTCTGCAAGAGATCAATCAAGGAAAAGCCTCATTATCACCATTCAGATGCAGCAGCACATCACAAAAAAAGACAGAAATTAATGATTTCAATTCATGTGATTAAAATTGACAGCCTAGGGCTGGACAAATTTTCGAAAGGAAAATACACCGCGGTATATTTTCATTCAAAACCTTGATATGAGTTTGAAACACATTTCCGAAATTTCGATATAGTGCAGTACAGTAGCGTTTCACAATCATTACTTGCTATTCAAGCCGAACAGAAAGCGCCACAAGAGAGTGATCACGCACTCAGCGTGCACACAACAGCTGGCCGTCCCTCAGCTCCATGCTACAAGCTAAGCTGCACCGCGGTACGTCCTGAGCTCCAAAATGAGAACTCGTGATGTAACGTGACTGAACAAGCTTCCACAAGCTAGTTTTGTGGCCACGAAATCATAAATCGTGGCCACGAATTGGGTCATTCACTGAACAGTCCACTAAAGTTCGCACAATATTGACAGATCCAGACTTTCGGTCTCAATAACTCTTTAACAAAAACGTCAGTAACATACAAAGGGCGCCTCCTTCCCACCGTTGTCAGGTGGACTACATGCTACAAGCCCATTTTTATTAAAAGTATCTGTCTATCAAGCATTGATTTCTACGAGCAGCGGTAGTGCCGCTGGATTAAGAGACTGTCTGCAATTTACAAGATGCTTGCAAAACAGTGAAGACAAATTCCACAAAAAAAGCTTAAAAAAAACAGTACAGGGATTCACTGCAGTGTCACCATAATCACTACAACCTTAAATAACTCTGTACTTCTGAGGAACTTTTACTGTTCTTTGTGGTTGAAGAACCTTTCTTTAAATCTATAATAAAAACTGTGTTGTAGTATAAAAGTTAAAGCTATTAACATTGAAAAGGTGAGTGAATGGCAGTTATTTCAATTCCCTGTCCCAGTAATATTTATGTTTGTTATTGCTCACTCTTTTTCTGTTTGTTGCAGTATTGTAAGCACTTTTATTTTTCTTCCTGGTGAGGCACCTTTGTTTAAATCGATAACAATAACATACTGTATTTAAGTGTACAGTTTTAAGCTATTTATATTGAAAAAGGTTAAACTTACGTTTATTTGACGGAGATTTATTATTTCATAAATAAAAGGTAAACATTTAATTTATTGTCGTTTTTTTTTGTGCATTTTATACTGGAGGAGCTGCCTGGAAAATAATTTTAGTTTGACAGGCAGCACATTATATGCATGATTCTTAACAGTTTTTCTGAGGCTTTTGTATTATTTATATCGATATCGGAATTATATCGTATCGACCGAAATTAAGACCTATATCATGATAAAATTTTTGGCCATATCCTCCAGCCTATGACAGCCCGGACTAAGCATGTGTTCTGATTCAACAAAAGAGAGAAATTGATGAGGAGAACTTACCAGAGTCGCCAGCGAGAGTCGGTTCAATGGACTGCACCGGATCGACGGACTCCGCCGGATCAACGGGCTCGACCGGCTCCAGAGGCACCCTGGTTTTGAAGCCTCCACTGGCTCCTCTGGCTCCACCTCTGGAACCACTTTCCCTGTCAACCCAAATGTAGGAGTCACAGTCGTGAGGTTGAGGGCTTTTTATACATTGTTTTAAAATAACAATCAGCAAATCAAGCTGCTCTGATCTGCTCTGATTTTGAGGGAAACAATCAATTTAAAATGATGTGTTGCATCATGCAGGTTTGGTATGAAACACCGTCAGCTCACCTGGCCTCCACCCTGTGTCGCTCCGCCGCTGGCCGTCGCCTCTGGCCTCCCTTCGTCTCTGCACGTGGTCTGATGCAACAAAAGAGAGGAAAACAAGGAAGAAATAAATGTTACATACAATTTGAGAGAGAACAAAAAAGGTTTTTCTTCCAGATGAGTTTCCTTAGCTCAGGAGGAGACCTTACCAGAGTCGCCAGCCAGAGACCATCCACGACATCCTGAGTCCACAAGCCCAGTCCCTGAGGGCGCAACTGGACATCGTCATCCAAACTTTTCTGCAGAGGGAAAACAGAGAGATAATATTGCATTCTGTAGGTCTGGAAGAAATGTGACACTCAGAAAAAGAGTACTGGTCCTCGTTTCTTCACAGACTCATAAAGCAGTTCTCATGTGGTTTGGTAAGAACTGAATGCTCTTGTCTTACCCGTGGCCTGTAGGCCTGGTCAGCCTGGGTGGAACTCATGTTCCGGAGAAATGAATTCTCCATAACAGCCGGAGAAAAGTCTTGAAAAGACATGAAAAATCACCAAAAGTTCGCTGCTCGACTCGCTCGATCGCTAGACGGACAGAATGAACCTCTGATCAAGAACCTCAGGAAGCTCTCATCTTCTGATGATGTCAACAGTCTCGTTGTCATGGAGACACCCAGCTGTTCTGCGCATGCTCCGTGCTGGGTAGCACATGCATAGATTTATACCAATTCAAAAAGTTCTTATATGCGGTCTATGAGTGTGTGCGTGTGTGTGCACGCGCACAACGCGCATATCTAAATATGCTTTCACTCACCAAAGCTGCGGACTCACTTTTAAAGAAAGGCGCACGGCGGTTCTTTATATAAATAACGACCTTCATCCATTTTGACTTCCGATTGTTAGCCTTAGCTTTAGCGTCTCCCTCTATCTGCCATCACTAATCAGGACCGTATTACTGGCTGAGATCAGGACCCCGCCTGCATCGGCAGCAGCCAATCAGCTCTCAGTTGGAAATGACGCTGCAGTCTGAGCCCCACTTGTCCAAAAAAATAAAGAATAAAATTGCTCTTTGTTGTTGTGCAATTTTTGGTGGGAAAGAGCCAAAGATGACGAGTCCAGGTGTTGACCGCTGCACAAGGAGGATTTATTCAGGGTTCTAGAGGAAGCACACACAAACCAGCTGATGAGGAGGAACCACTGAAAGAGCTGTTTTTGGGTTTTTTTTCAGTTTACTTTGGAGGGGTTTAAAATAAGCTGAAAATTCCTGAGCTCTTTCATGTCATTTTAAAACAGACAACATGCAGGTTAACATTTTTCCAAAAAAAAATTAGACTGCCTTGCAAATACAGACTGAGTTCTTTAACCGTGAATAATCATCCTGAGGGTTTTCCTCAAACTGTCAATGGCTCAAGCAGTGACCTCTGACCCTGCACACAGCTGGCAGTCTTGGGGAAATCTTTCCCGGACAGCATACGTACGTCTTCCCGATGTCGGCCCGACGTTCCTCGTTTCATCGCCAAGACGTCGCATGGACAGCGTTTACTAATTGGCAAGACGTCGCCGAGACGTCGGCATTTGATCGAAATTACCGCCGGCCGACGTTCAAGCGATTATAGCAGTAGCACCATGCTGCTCGTCGGCTTCTCCCAAATCAGATATGCGACCTTTATTAATTTAGGTCGGACCCTTAAAATTACGTTAAACACAATACTAACATTAAAAAAAAAAAAAAAAAAAAAAAAAAAAGAAAAATCGCTGATCAATTTCGTGTGCGAGTAATGAAAAGCCACAACCGAAGACGACATTTTTTTTTTTTTAACACTTTAATAATTGCACAAGGAGAACAACACCCAGAAGAGAGAGGAGAGAATGACAATGACAATGACAGAAATTCTGAAATACAATTAAGAGGTGGTGTAAAGGCAGCCAAAAAACACAACAACTTCAGGGGGGGAAAAAAAAAAAGTAGCATCGCAGGCTATCCGCTTGTTGTGCAGTAGGGAAGACGCTGTCCTGGATGGGAACGTTATTGAAGGGCAGCGCAGAACCTCAAAAACAAAAAACGAAAATATATAAAAAAATAAAACAATAGGACTCTGTTCCTCCTGAGAACCTGCAAAATGGAAACAAAGATTATTAACATAATTTTAATTAACACCTCACGTCATCGTGAAATGCATCATCATTTTTTCTTGGTCAGAATGTAGCCTACTGCTTGGTATACAAGACTGTAATCTGACAGTTGGAAAAACTATGCAGCTTTAGCTTTTTCAGTATCAGACACATGTCAAAACATGCCTGACGTGTTATTGTCCCGTTATTGCTTTTACTGTTATTCATATCCGGAATTTCTGCTGTTTTTATGTTGTTTCTGATGTTTTATGTTGTTTCATCTTATGTACAGCACTTTGATTTGAAGCGCTTTATAAATAAATTCATTAAATTATTTTAATAACTTAATTGGATCAATTAAAGCTCGTGTCCGGAGTTTCCGTTCGTTTCCAACATATGTATCATTTTTCAACAGAGCTTAAATGTGTCAGTCTGGTTCGATAACTACAATATAATATTAGCATAACGCAATATAAAAATTTATTTATGAGCTCCGCCTTCGTCTCATAGACCCCCATGTTATCCGAAAAAAGCGCCAGTCAGCGTCAGCAATAGAGTTTCGAGCTTCCGCATTCTCGTGCTGTCAATCAAAGTTGGCGCGCAGCCAGAGAGCACGGCCGCTCGCCCAGGCAGAGGAGAGCTCCGCAGCAGCCGCCGCGCTTACCTCGGATATATCCACTGTCTGCTGAACATCCACCGTAAACAGCTAAACATGGAGGATGCTGTAGGACTAGGGAGGCTCTCATTTTCACCCGACAAATAATTTGCGTGCACAATTAAGGGGCGTGGCTTGGTCGCTCATGAAAGCAGAGGGAGGACGGAACCAGAGACGTTGGATTAAAAAAAAGCTCTCTCTTTTCAAAACTCCGGACACGAGCTTAAGTACATCTCAATCTTAACACTTCCATCTTGACAGAGGCATCACTAGGTGGTGAATGACCTAACATGTCAGGATGTTTGGACAGCTTACATGTCAGATAATAGAAGGTACTTTAAGAGTTACCACATACACTAGAATTTCATTGGATTAATGCAGCTTTTATGTAAGATTAACATTAGTGGACACTACTGGGCAGCAGCCAAAACTAGTCTAATGGTTGCGTTCACACTGGACGCGTCGTGAGCGGCGCTTTTCTATGCAAAGTCTATGTGGAGGAGCGTCGTGGAGCGGCGGGCAGCGCGTCAGGAGCGTTGCTTTTCGAGCGTCGATGCTCACGACGCTCCTGATGCCGGGGACGCGCGTCGTGAGCGTCGCTTTTTGAGAGTTGGGAAAACTGAACTTCGACGCGCTGCCGCTGGGCGTCAACCAATCAGAGACGATCCCTCCGCTGCTACGTCACTACGAGTGATCCGAGCACCGATGCGGGCCAGCCAGTGTTGCTAACTTGACGACTTTCTCGCTAATCTGGCGACTTTCCAAAGCCTCTTGGAGACGTTTTTTTGTCAAAAGCAACTAGCGACAAATCTAGCGACCTTTTCTGGTGCTCTGGAGACGTGACAGGACGTCTCGTTGCTGTCGTCAATGAGCAGCGGGTGCTGCCGCGAGCCCCTCCCCCATCCCAAAGCACTCACAAGCGGTCAGTCTCAGCAGCGCTCCCTGCTGCAGTCAGAGCAGAGAGGAGCAGACGAAGCCAATAGCGACTTTTCCGACGACGACGCTGTCTAGCTTTATTTAACAAATAAAGCCGAGCCGCTCTCCTGATGCGATCCGCCATAGCGGGAAACAGAAATCAGCCTCCCGCGCACCGATAAACTGACGCGCGTCGCGAGCATCGCGAGCTTTGTGACCATCGCGAGCTTTGTGACCACCTGCTGTCAAGCGTCGTGCTCGAAGGGTCACAAGCGTCAGCTTCGAGGCGTCCCAAGCGTCGACGACGCCCGCGACGCGTCCGGTGTGAACGCACCATTAGTCTGCATACTTTCTAGTGGTCTGTAGTTGTAGCTGGTCTCTCCCTCCGGCGTCCTCCAACTCTGTCTTGGCTCAGCCTGAGCCAATTTTGTATGGCAGCCTCCACCTCGGCCTCAGTGGTCTTGATCTGAAGCCCGTTGTTGAGAACTGACACTGCAAGACAAAACACAAAAAACATCAGCAACAATGGGTGGGGAGGCGGTGAAAGAGTATGCATTTGTAGCCAATGTAGCGCCTCATGTAGGACTTACACAAAATGATTTCACGCACTGGTCGCGATTGTACCCCAGTTTTGTGCCCTCTTCCACACCAATTTAGCTGGGTGGCCAATTCCGGTGCAAACACCTTACTGCAAACCCGCCACACAGTTTTTTTGACAGTGTTTCCCCCTGTCATGGACAGCTTTGTGATCTGTCATGAAACAGAACATAAAAGCAATGTTTATTACACAAAAATCCAAGTCCCACTTTTTTCACATATTCCAGTTACTTCTCACGATGAGGATAATCCAGTGTAAATATATTGAAGGGTTTTAAAGGACATACCATATGTTTCTGAAAATTGTTGTCCTGACAAAGTCTGTCATCGAAGCTGTCTCGTTCCTCCAAGGTTGAAATGGGGAGGCTTCTGTCATAGTCGTTGCCCTGAGGTGTTGGATTAGGAGCTCCGTTTCCAACAATTGACTGTAGTGCAGCTGTTAAGCGGTCCACTTTAAGGTGAAGTTCACCCAGCTGTTCAAGAATGAGCCTTTCAACTGCTGTTTAAAACACAGTGAACATTCCATTAGGGACCATTGTTAACAAAGCAGTTTTACTGACATAAATAGAAACAAGTGAGTAAATGAACCTGTGCAATTCCTTGGGATGAGTTGATGTGTGCTTGTTAGGCGAGATCTTGAATCTAAGGTAAGCAAAAGACAGATACACCAAGATTGATTAAATACATTAACTTTCTTTAGCAGACATTATATGTATCCCACAGACTCAAATCTCATTGGATAGCTTACGTTCAGGAGAAAATAGTCTCACGGCCGCTGTATGTTGTGCTTCCAGTTCATCTGGGCCCAGCTGATTGGTGTTCCTTGTAATAGAAGAAAAATTATTGATTAATGTTATTGATCAAACTGTTAGACTCCCAAAAAGTCCGGATGAGAATGGAGGATGAGTCCCAAAAAGTAATTCTGTACAAGATTAGCTCAAGTCGGCCTAATGCATAGAATTTCTGAAGGGCACTTATGTTCAATGTAAGTTTGCCCTTGATGACAGCCTGACGGTCTTTCGTCCAGCTCCTGCTGCAAACTCGGCGCTGTGATTTGGGATAAGAAATGTATTGGTGTTAGTTACACAACTCTCAAGACACAATTGTTTTACTTGTGTCTTTGCATTACAGTTTCAGCTGTCTTACACTGAGATGAGTCCATGCCTGGTTGCCAGAGTGGATCTGGGCTTGGGCAGGAGCTGGATGGAGGTCATCGGGCCTGTGGATGTGCTGCTATGGATTGAAGAATATAGCACAGAAGATGGTATGCTTTTATTGCCGTTAGTCTTCTAACGAATATAGATTTCTTTAAATTGATCCAACTTTGATTCCCTCACGGTACACTGTACAGCATTGTCCCATAAACACCGTTCCTCATGATAAAGTGGGCAGTGAGTGTACACAAATTCTACAACACACCTCAAAGATCAAAGCCCTTATCCCTTGTCTGAAACTTACCAACTCCGATGACATCTTGGCCATTTTGGGTTTTGACCAGCGGTAAGGGAGGAGGAGCCGGTAACTTTTTTGGAAGAGTTCGATGGACTCTCTTTTGTTTTTGCGGCTGACGACATGCCTTTCCAAAAAGAGGCACAGGAGGGTCTTCTTCCGATGAAGGTGATGACGGTGATGGTGATCTGATCCGTTTTGGTCTATGCACGTACATAAATATAAACATGCCTCGATGGATGCCAACTGTAGGTCAACCCTTGCCCTAGATTTTCTCCTAAATGTCCAGTAGGAGGGTGCATTCGCCATACTTTGCAGGAACAAAAGCCAGAAAAAGAAAACAAAACGATACTCAAAAACTAAGCAATACACACATACACATATTGCATTTGTGTATATAACATCTGTGAACATGTGTGAACAACACAGTCATTGTAATTGAAATAACACTTACCTCAAACTAGCTGGTGAGACACCGGCTTGTCTTCGCTGCCGTTGTGTTCTTCGTCCTTCTCCCCTCTTCGCCCCCCTCCACAGGAACACAAGCTAGAAAGAGAAAACAAACGATACTCAAAACACAAAACAATACACACATACAAACACTGTACTTGTGTACATGACATCTGCGAACATGAAAGCCAAAACCAGATTTGCTTGCTCTAAATTAGGCTCTAAATCCTCTAATAATGACCTATACTCCATTAAAAGCTCGTCTCCTTTAATGACCAGGTGCATCTTTGAAGAAAGCTCATAAAAGCCACCTCCAAACAAGTTGTTTTTTTTGTGCTTCTTTTTCTCTGTGAAAGCGCTACAGCGTTGTACTGACAGTAGTCTGTGCTACAGCGCCAGTCCTCCTGGTATGGCGACTGTCTGTACGTATTATACGCGTCCGGTAAAAATGGCGGAGGGACAGAAAACATAACTTGACGTTGAGATTTAATTTTTTCACATCGATTGAAAAAATAAATGAGCTCAGTACATTTTACTGGGTTCAAATTGACACAAAAGATCTTCCTGCTCTTTTTGAAAAATTTTAAAAGCCTCTCTGTTATACATGCCTCCTTCCATTAACAGCCTGGTGCCAGCTACAGTTGAGAGAAATAAAAGCCCCAGCTACTATAAGAGGATTTGTCCCGCCTCTGTTTTGACAATGAGAGTTTGTTCCAGTTCTTTGCGACCAGGTCACATGAGCAAACAGCATCTGTTTGCCTGTAGCTGAGCTCTTCAGCTCAAACAGAAAGCTTCAGGCACGCCCGCAGCTAAGCTGTTGTCAGTTTAGCTACAATGGTGTTAGCAGTGGCTTGTCCGCCCTAAAACCACCTCAATATCTGTGAACATGAAAGCTGAAGCCAAATGTAGCTGTAGTAAAGAAAGTAGCTTGTAAAAATGAATTTGTAATGTTCGCTCCGCCCCCGCCCCCACTGCTGCCGCTACTGCGAGTGAAGCAGAGAGGTCGTCACGTTCAGGCAGCGCTTTGTGGGGCCAGATATCCAAAACACGCTGATTAATCGCAGGGTTTCCACCAGACCTTTTCAGTCCGGGCGCCCCACCCGCGCTAAATTGTGCAGCGCCCGGACAACGGAGAGGGGGGAAATAAAGACTTCCGACAGTCCAACACCCCCAGCGTTAGCAAAGTTAGCAGCATTAGCCGTTAGCAGCGTTAGCATCGACACCACACGCTCCCCCTCCCCGGCCAAACTTTTTCCTGCAGGAAACACTGCAATGTGTGATTTTTTTTCTTCACAGAAATATAGCATGGACTTCGTAGTACATGATGTAAAAAGCATGTTTCTTGTCCTGGTTAAATTAAAATCGCGAATAGCGCCTTTAAGCTAACGTTAGCTGGATTGCCGAGGCGAGCCATAGCCTTAATGCTAGCATGTGCCGGGATATGGGCTCTTACTTGGCACATCCGTTACAAAAACTTTAATCTTCTTAAAGTATTGTAATTATGATTGAAATAACGCTTACCTCAAACTTGCTGGAGAGACACTGTATGTCGTTTTTAATCCTCTTCACTGTCGTCGTCAGCTACCTTCGCGTCTGGCTTCTTCTTCTTCTATTAGATTTCCGGCAGCGCGGACGCTTACTGGCGTATTACTGCCCCCCACAGTTCAGGACAGGATTGTCTCGTCTGGCTTCTTATTCTTCTTCTTCCTTGGGACAATGGCGGGTGGCGACCAACAACTTAGGTGCATACCGCCACCTACTGTATCTCTGGGTAGATGTACTTCCGGTTACATTCTAATCACCGTATTCGCGAGAGAGAGAAAAAAAAAAAGGAAACCAGACCCTTATATCTTGTGGAACAGCCCTGTTCCTTTTATAAACCCCATCAATGCCCTAACGCCTTTGTGATTATCTCGTCTGGCTTGCTCGCGAGCAGGAGCTAAATGTACCACGCCGGATATGGTAGGGCGGGACTTGAACACCCCTGTCCACTGATTGGTCCGTGACAATTGCCAGTCAAGCTAGCCCCGCGAAGCAGCAGCCCAACTCGTGTTTATTAAGCTGAAGGGGCAGCATTGTGCTACACAAGTGTACAGCCTGCCGGAAATAATAATAATAATAATAATAATAATAATAATAATAATAATAATAATAAGAAGAAGAAGAAGAAGAAGAAGAAGAAGAAGAAGAAGAAGAAGAAGAAGAAGAAGAAGAAGAAGAAGAAGAAGAAGAAGAAGAAGAAGAAGAAGAAGAAGAAGAAGAAGAAGAAGAAGAAGAAGAAGAAGAAGAAGAAGAAGAAGAAGAAGAAGAAGCGTGGATGGCGTGACATTACCTGGCTGAGGTGGAGGCGATGGGAAGTTTTAAAACTCTGAACTGTGCAACCACCAGTGTTACCATGAAATTGTCCACAACTGAAATCTGTGATTTTTGTCTTAAATTCTTATCCACGCAGCGCGCTCGCTGGTTAGCATTAGCACGCGGCTAGTTGGCTTTACAATGGAGTTGTTCATTTTCCGATACCAGTACCGGAAACTGCGCCAATACTGCCGAAATGCTGGCATTGGTATCGGCGAGTACTGAAGTCCATGCACCGATCCGATACCACATCATTTATTAAATTAACAATCCATTTACTGGTCAGCTCTGTTAGCTCTGACACATCTTCTCCTTCTGTGATGTTTTACGGCAGCTTGCCTCCCATTGGTTGCATTACCGCCATGTGCTCGTCACCAGTCTGACTCAGACACTTGCTGTTTTAGACTGACGAGGAAGAATGGATCACGTCACAGACGTACAGCACCCGTCGAGGAAGCTTTTGTTTAGTGTGCAGCTTCTGTTCTTGGGATATTTCTTTTTTGAATGTAACTTTATTGGTTGGTTTTGGACTATAACATTTTGGAAAGAAATCTTTAAAGTTGCTGTTGAACTATTTCTTTGACTGTTCTATTTAAATACCCTGTTCATTTCACTATATTATGTTTGCACCTTAATCCCCCCCCCTCCCAAAAAAAAAAAAAAAAGAAATTCTACATTTGTTTATTGGGTTACTGTTGCAGTACTGTTATTTCTACTGGTTTATCTAAATACCTCCATTTTACAATATTGTTACTTCAGTTCAAAAATGCAAGGTATCGGTAGGCAAAAATTCAATCGGAACATCTCTACTTTACACCCAGCTGGACGTCATATTCCATGTAGTATTACCGGTGTTTTTTGAACGTGTGTTTTGTGCAACATTTCTGCAGGAGAACGTGACTCACTCCTGGACCAGGAGTCCCCCTCCTCTGGGTCCAGGGGTGGAGAAGACAGGTGCATCCCCGTCAACATCCGCTCCATGTCCTCCAGCCGAATGGAGCATCCACTCCGCCTCCATCTCCAGCCGGACTCTCCTGTGTTATGAATATTCTATCAAGTAAACGCACATAGATACATTCACCACTGCTGCTCCAACTGGAGTGTACAGGGCCCAGTGTACAACACAATACGAGGGTGGACCCAAAAGTTCCCGGACTGTAGTTATAACTTTTTATTTTTTAATTTTCGCAATTATTTGAAACTGTCACCTTCAAAATACTCTCCTTTGGCTTGAATACAACGCTGCACCCGAGATTTTCACTGTTCAGAAGAGTCGCCATGACCGTGCGTAACTGTGTCGGAAAGATAGAACTTCGATTTTCCCTCCCCCGCCTGTATGCCTGTCTTACCTCTCTGCTGCCGCTCTAGTTTCATCTTTGACAACAAAAAGCAGTCGCCTGGGGCCAGACCAGGGGAATATGGCGGTGGGGAGGCTGGCTGGTCACGGTTTTAGTCCAAAAATATGCTTTACGCACAACATTTGGTGCTATTTCTGTGCGTAACGGGGCGTCCTGTGGTCTGCTGTCTGTTATGATGCGGCCATTTCCAGGTGCCTTCATCTCACTGCTTCTAATAACCGCCTGAGGATTATCTCTCTGGATCTCTACAATACTCCCATCAGTTGTGCAATGTCATCAAATGTCCTGCGTGGATCTACCATGATGTCTTCTTCAGTTTTTGTGACGTTTTCCTCTGTTCTGGAAGTGGATTGTTGTCCTCTGCGTGCCTGGTCTTTGTGATGTAATCCGATCACTCTTAAAGGGCCCAAACCACTCAGACACCCTAAGAATCCTTCTTAAAGAATGTCTGCAACATGGTGAGTGTTTCTGCTGCTGTTTTCCCAATAAAAAACAAAATGTTTTGACAGAGCACATATCCGTGGATATCCGCCATCTTGAAAAATCGAAGAGCAGGGTGTAACTCTGTCAATACAAACAGTGACTGTCAGCTGACCGCATCATGGGGGAAGACCAAACCTGGCACAGTTATGCATGAGGCTATCCTGTAGCGACATCTAGCGGCCAAAGTCGGAAATTCATTGTATTTCTTTCTTAATAGAATCAGTCCGGAAACTTTTGGGTCCCCCCTCGTAGATTCTGAGTACTGATTTAAATATATGAAGCTGTTTCTGCAGCTCCAGTTTGCTCTGTGAACTGTGGATGTTTATGCTGAACAGCTCTCTCTCTCGTCCAGTGTTAGAGTGACACAAACTGTTGAAGTAAGAACTGCTTGACAAACGACAATAGATAATAATGAATGCATTACAGAAGTGCAGAGCAGTCAGTTGATAGGCCACACTCTGCAGTTACACCCTGGGAATAACATCAGGCAATGTTGAAGTCCAAGAATGTCTCCACCACCTGCCACCACAGTGTCTGATGGGTGGATGCAGTGTATGAGTGGCAGTGTCATGCTTAACTGCCCTCTTTCCCCCTTTTCTTTTTAACCAGGAGGAGGCTGGAGCACCAGCCAGAACTCATGGAGCCCCTGAGAGAAATCCAGGCTTCAGGACATTGAATTTTTTTGCAATGAATTTTTTTTACACAGTTAAAAGAAATCAGTGCTGGAAATTCAAACGCTTTTAAAACTCAAAGTCAGATTTCGATGCAAAAATAATTCAGGTCTAAAAATTCAAATTCAAAATCAGATGGCACAGATTTACTTCCATACTAATTCGAAAACATCGGCATGCGGCGCAGAGCTCACACCGAGACGTGCTGCTCCGCACGGCGGTGCTGCGGTCAGGGGAGCAGCCGCTCCTTCAGCAGCATATCATGGAGATTTTGGGACATTATTTGAGCAGATATCAGCAGATAAAAACTCTCTGCTTGGCGCTGAGGACTGCTGCTGCAGAGAGGAAGACCTGCAAGTTCCTCGTGAGACTTTGTGCGCATGTCACAGGGTCCTTGTAAACGAGGATTCATTGTGGATGCTTTGTATGCTGTACATGAATACACTCGCGTTTAATACTATTGTTTACAATCGGATTGAAAAAACACCATGTAAACTGGGCCAATAATGTGTCGCGTGGGAAAGCTTGGGAAAAATGTTCTGGTACATTTGTGAGCTTTTTTCACTTTTTCCCCACTGTACCGAAAAACATACCGAACCGTGACCCTTACACCGAGGTACGTACCGTACCGTGGCTTTTGTGTACCGTTACACCCCTACTGCATTCAGCATCTTTAATTCGATAATAGTAATAAATGAGTGGCTCATTATTTACAAATGTGTTGGTGTATTGATGTCCACACAAATGCAGGTCTCACGGGTGGCCTTCATGTTACCAGATTTGTACATCTCAAAGTGTGACTGAGCTCCGCTCGCTGCATTGTCCACATCATAAACGTTCTCTTTCCTTCACTCACACAGATCCGGTTACGTCAGCACAACTCCCAAACTGCCGCTCGTTTACACTCGTGCACCGGCACGCACCATATGGCTGGATGGCAGGCAGCTGCGAGGCGTAGAGTAATGTGGTCGGGGATTGTGCTGCAGAAAATGATGATGATGAAGATGATGATGTGATAACTCCAATTCACAACAGCAACAATGAACCGACTCCCTGTCTGCGTACAAACTCTGTGTGTGTGTGTGTGCGTGTGTGCGTGTGTGTGTGTGTGTGTGTGTGCGTGGGCACTACGTGTCAGTAGGCTTGTTATTCTGTACGTGTGTCCGTGTGTCACTCAGCCGTGTGGTGGATACTGAGCTGTCACATCTATCAAACCAGACAACAGTTCCGCATGCATATTCATGGTTATGATAATTTCACCCAAAGAGCTGTAATGAGTTCACAGCGTTAACAGCTCAGATGAAGTGATGAACAAAAACTCCACAGCTTCTTTTTTTCTCTCTCTCTCTCTGCAAATTCTCCCTGAGAAAACCCCCATCACTGTCTGGTGACGAAACATTCATTTAATGCCAGTTTTCCACAGCAGGGTAAATAAATGTGAATAGAACTGTAATGTACTCACTCACCAAAACAGTCAGGCTTTAATGAGGGATAATGTCAGCAATGGGCCTTGTAAAGTATTCAAGTTCTGCTTGAATGAAAGTGACCAGCAGATGGCAATTACCGTGGCACATTTCTAAGCTGCTGACACTCAGTGAAGAGGCTGACGGAGGGAATTCTGTCACCTAGTGGTTCATTTAAGACGTGACACCGAATATTGTGTGGACAATTTTGGGTTGTTTTTTTTTTTGTTTTTTTTTTCGAGAACAACTTGTGCCCATAACATTATTTCACTTACTGGCCTTGTTACTGCACACCATCCAAATGGACAAGTCTGGGTGTTTTCCATGTGCATTAGCTTTCTTCAAATACTCTGGTTCCCTCCCACAGTCCAAAATGATGGACTTCCTGACTCCAGATATGTGAATGTGTGTGTTCTTCTGTCTGTGTTTACCCTGTGGTAGAGCGGTGATCTGTTCAGGGTGCTCAAGGGCTTTGCCCAAAGTCAGCTGGGATCATCTCCCAAAGTCAGCTGGGATCATCTCCAGCGACACACCTCAAGTTAAAAAAAACATTCTGGAACACGGTTTTTAACTTGAATCCATCAAGCAGAGTCAAACATGACCTTAAATTGTTGTTATTGGAGAAAACCTTGAATGGAACATACTGGACTCTGATTCTAGAACTGGGGGTTTTCTCCCTGCACCATTGTGCATCCCCTGTTATATGATTAAGTGTTGCCTTCGGCATCAATGTATGACTCCATCTTCATATGAAAAAGATCAAACAACATATGGCAACAACACATCAGTGAATATGTTGAGATCTCTGGTGACTGTATTAGAACTGCATGCATTAAACATTAATCAAGAAAATGAGATTCATGAAATCTCCCATGTGAGATAAAATATGTGATGTTTAGGCTAAATGGATCGAAAATGGATCGATTCTACACAAGATTTCAGCTCAGGAATCTGCCATGAAGTTCTGGCACAAGATTTGGTTTTCTTTCTTTTTTTTTTTCCTTTCCTTTTTTCCTGAAACCATGTTGACAAATGTGCTTTAAGGCTGCCATTGCTGGCTTTTACCGTTCAAATTCCCTATCATCAGGTTCCTCAAATGCCTCTTTGGGAAGGCTCCAGCTGATTCAAAACGCGGCAGAAGTTTTTTTTCAGTAACTGGAAGGAAAGATCATTTCTCTCCCTTTTTTGGTTTCTGTACAAAGATTGCCTGGTAAACCTACAGTATAATTTAAAAACTTAAACTTCAAGTAAAGTTCTCCAGAACCAAACTTTAAGACACGGTGTCCTACAGAGCCGTGAGTCCAGTCAGTGTAGTGCTGATATGCTAAATGATATGAGCTCAGGCTGAAAGGAATAAATCTGTAAGTATTTACTCAAACATTTGACATCTTTCTCCAAGAATTACATTTTTTGTTTTCATTTCACATGGTGCATGTAATACATTTCCACAATAACAATTAATTAAAAAAAAGAAGAAAACATCACAGATACATTGTGTATCTAGAGCTTAATCCAGAACATCATTCAATATAACTGTCATTTCACACGTTGCACACATTTATAATTGTTTTGAGTAACATGTTATAACAGTAAGTTGCAAAAAAATAAAGTAGCCAAAGTTTGATTTGTTTTTTTTTTTGTCCTTTCCTTCGATGGTTCGTTCTGTGTAAATCTACAACAGGCAACTCTGGTCAAATGCTTCACTTAATTACAGGAGATATTTAACTTCACTGAAGTTGCAATAAAAGAAAGAAAAGAAGAGTGGATCACATGCAAAACTCTCACTCATCCCTTGTTAAATCTGGGGGGGGCATCTCCACTGAACTCTGTACAAAACAGTGAGAAAAGGACAAAATGACCCAAACACTGTCATTTTCACAAAGGAAACATTTCAGACCTTCCAGTATGTTGATGTGGAGCTTATACTACGGCCCTCTAATGGTATTTCCATAATCGTCATGACGTTTATGCTCGTGTTTGGTGTAAAACACTTGGAAAAACCTGGTATGTACAATGCAATGAGCAGTTACCGAACCACACGGAGTGTAGAACTGCTGCTCTGAACAAACACTTCACAATAGGAAAATAACTTCTGATTTGCTACAGGAAGAATTGATCATTTCATTTTTTATTTTTATCCTTAAGCCCAGTCTCAAACCTCCCATCATCATAGAATTGGACCAAGCAGGTACTGAAGATGGATGAATAGATTCATTGCATCATATATTTAACCACAGAATACAAGCCGCTTGCGTCATGTGAAGAAAACGAGGCAAGAATAAAATGGAAATGCTGCATATGTTCAGAAACCTTTCATTCCATTAAAGTAGCCGCTGCAGGTGCTAAACGAATCAATCAATAAATAAATGTGAAAAAGCAGGACTTCACGTCTCGGTTCAAGCACTGCTTTCCCAAGCATGTAGCACCCTCTTGTGGTCAGTTTGTACACTACAGCTAAAGTACTCAAAAGGAGGAGGACTGTGTTTTATTTCAAAGAAAGTCCTACAGTAAGACTGTTGTAGCTTTTCAGATTGTTCATTTGGAAGGCACCCCGCCGTAGGATCCATGTCGGTAACAGTGCTTTATAAATACAGCGGAACGCAGCACTGTGGAAAGCCACCTGTTCCTTCGTCTTAACAACACCAAACCTGATCAAGTCCATCTTTGCACATTCGCAGTTGATCAGGATCGCTTTGTGTGTTTTGCTCAAAAGAAACACACTGGATTGAGCAGTATTTAGTGCTTTAATCGTGAAACACTGTGTCCCACTGAGGAAAGTGTTGATGTTTGGGCCATCAGGTTAATTCACCGACACTTGGCACTTCGAGGTGAAAATGCTCCTTCCATCTATCTTCCAACAACTTGTTTGCATTTTTTTTTTTGGCATTGCTCCAAAACGGCCGCTTTACAAACAGTTGCTACCTTTCTGTTCCAGGCTACACACAAAAGCAAACACATTTTTTCCCCCCAAGAGTGTCCGAAGTGTGCGACGATGGCGAATGTTCAAATCGGAATTCCCCCTCAGCACCAACAGCCTTTGCGCTGGTCGCTTGCCGCGCCGTCACAGAGCCCCTCCTCTTCCTCCAGAGCGGCGAGGTCGAGCTCGTCGTTCATGGACATCCGGAGCAGATCCAGGTCTTTTTTATTGGCCGCCAGCACCTGTTCAGCCAGTCGAGTGAAAGTCTGGGGGGGAAAAGAGCGGCATTCCAGAACAAGACGTCGCTTTTCAATCAGTGCGAGCTTGTCGCTACCTGCATGTAAACACACCACAATCACACACGATCTCACCTCTGTTATATTGTGGTTGGTAAAGGCACTTGTCTCAAAGAAGTCCATCCCATAAGCTTTGGCCAGCTGGAGGACATTGAATAGTTAAAACAGCAGTGTTTCCATAATACACACACAAAAAAAAACAAGCTTTTTATTCTGAATGAGGAGCAGAAATGACTGGGGAGCTGTTTCCTCTGCAGTCTGCTTTGTTTTCTGGTTGTCTGACGCATTGATGTGTTCAAAATGCAGCTTTTACAGTGCCTGGCAGCGCCGTCCTTTCAAATCAAGTGGTGCACCAGGTGGACGACAGCTTGTTTTAGGAATACAGAACACGTCTGACATAAATCACATCCATTGTTTCGCACGCCGAATGTGAAATAAATACACTCCAAATTCTGAATCGTTTAGGAAAGATTTTCCAGGAATTTAGCTGGGCTGGTTCCTAATATTCTTTTTCCTTGGCGCTTCTGGAGACTACTTCTTGAAGTCCTTCTACATTCTCTACTTTCCGCTGGCAGACTTTCATGAACAGAAAAAGCAGAATCCTTCAGAATGAAAAAAAAAAGCATTTTCCTAGGTCTAATCTGGGCTTAAGCATTGTAAAATCTACATTTTGCATGGAGTAACAGTTAGACATTCCCATTTAAAGCAGTAGATACAGAGGAGCGGCTGTGACTGACCCACCTTGACACCTTGCTCGGTGGCCACCTGCCTCTTGTCCACCTCGTCCGATTTGTTCCCCACGAGAATTTTCTGGACCTTTTCTGGAGCGTACTGCCCGTTTGTCGCGAGGATATGAAGGCGATATTTACCGATAAGGAGCAGGAACAGAAAACACAGAGAAGGAGATAAGAGGGGTGAGAATGAGGGACTCAAAATGTCAACAGAGGGTTGGGGGAGACAGCACAGGAGGGACAGCGTTCAGGAAATGAGACTTAGATTAAAAGAAATTGAGGAGCGTGCCAAGATCAATAAAGAGTATATTTCAACAGAGCCATAAAGGATATTAGGCCCATTATGAGTAAATTAATAGACGCAAATCCTCTGGGAAACGGCAGTAGGAAGCAGGGCAGACGAGGAAGCTTTATGAAGACGATAAAAATAAGTGGCTGTGAGAGGAAAAATATCTTCTTTCCAACTACAGAGTTCACCATATGATGGAAGATTGTTGAAAAAAAAAAAAAAAAGATGAAAGATTAAAAATCGAGCCTGCCTGTCAGGTCAGAGCATCTGTTTTGGGTTTTATTTTTAAATTGCATCACGTCGGGCATCTGTTCTCTTTCAACCGGGGCCCGGTGCACAGTCCGCAGTGGGGGGAAAAATAAAAAATGTGTTTTCCAGTGTGTCTGGTTTATCTGCTCCTTCAATCCTCGGTCTGAGTGACTCACCTCGTCCACGTCGCTGGCCCACTTCATAATGTGCTGGAAAGATCGCTCGCTGGTGATATCATACACCAGGAAGATTCCCTGAGGAACGACGGGAAATAATCAAATCAAATCAGAAAGAAGAGTTATAATTACTATTAGAGTACCTGAGGAAGCCACTGGCAACAATTTCTTTAACCGTAATTAGAATCTTCAAACATCTGTATTAAAGAAAAAAGTTATGCGGTTCTTGGAAAGATTTCCAGTAACATCTGTAACAACTTCTGACATGTCCTGAACAGGAACTGCTCTGCAAAACACAAAAACACACACACACAAAAAAAAAAAACTTTCCCTATTTTATTACCAGATTCTGGTTCAAGGAAAATTCAATTTCAGCCTGTTTAAGTACTATAATAGCCTGCAGCAAAAGCGATATTCAAACTTAACATTGTAAGAGTGATGGCAACAGCATGTAGCTGTGGAGGATAATTAACAATGGAAATGAAAAAAATGTACAAAAAGGAACTTGATCATGACCTTCATGTGTGCTGCTGCTCTTTTTTCACAGGGGTCACTTCAGGCTAGAATATCAGGCTAGTTTAACATGTAAAATCACCTAAAATGACCCCAATCGAAATCAGCGATGGCGCCCTGGCTCAGCCCTGAGTTATTCTAGCAGCTGTCTCAAATTCAATTTCTGAGGTAAATTTCATTTAAATTAGTCAGGCTTCTCATTGGTAATAATCTTGCATTAGTTAGTGGAAAATGACTTTGAACAGCTGAGCCAGAGGAGGCTACTCCAGGTCAAGCACCTGTGCTCGTCTGTAGTACTGCTTCGTGATGGTCTGGTACCTTTCCTGGCCTGCAGTGTCCCTGCAGAGATGAGAAGGGAAAAAAAAAAGTGTTTGTGAGACGACAATAACACAACGCGCAGGGCAGAAGTCATGGAACATCTCCTATCATGTCACATTAACGTGACTCCTAGAAATCTTCTAACAAACTCGCAGCGTACATCACATTTGCCACCCTTTCAGGAAGGCTTTGTGAAAATGCTTTCGAGGGGGTGTATTTTTAGAGACGGCGGCGCTGCTTTTGGAGGTTTATAACCTGCCACTTCAGGGATGTTTTACTTGAGAAATAGACTGGGTCAGTTGAGTGGAAAAAAGACCATTTTAAGATTTCAAGAAAATGAAAAATAAGACTGTGAATCACTCTACGTTTGTGGGGATTTCATATTCCACCTGTGCATATGTGGATTTTTTAAAATTACTTCGATTTCCTCCTGCAGTCCAAACCCCACGTGTGATAGAAGATGGATGGTTCGAGGGAACTTGAATGCTGCTTTAACTTGACATGCCACCACTATTATTAATTTATCCTAACATGTTTAAGTGTAGTGTAAGTGCTCCAGTTTGGGTCTTAAGCTAAAGTAGAACCTGATGGTGTTTAGTCAGCAATGTCCAAAAAAAACCCTCAAATCATCTCTGAAATATGAAGGATGATAGCTTCACATTTACAGAAGCCATTTTTCCATGCATCCATCTTCTTTACCTACTTCAGACAGATATAAACGACGAGCTATAGTTACAGGGAGTCAGGCTAAAGTCAAGGCTGTTGCCTATATTTCCCCCATACGGCCTGCTGATCCATCCAACGGCCAGAGAGGATATGCAGTCTCCTACAGAAAAGACTAACATATAAGGAAAAGGCTGCTTTAATGCATCTTTCCATTTCCATTTCAGCAGTACGATTCTGGGTGCATCCTCTGTGCATTACACACTCGCCCTTCATCCCACCCACCTTATGCAGAATTGTAACATTGTGCAAGATTTTCAGGGTTGGATGGAAAAAAAAAAATAATGAAGGCAGCATGACCTTGGTGATAGCAAACAGCTGCAGCCTTGAAAACCACCAAATTATAAAAGTGCAGGAGCTCACAGTTACATGGAGGCTGGAGGATAAAAACAGGACTCAATAGTAAGTCGTCGTCCTACCATATCTGTATTCGCACTTTGACCCCGTCTATGAGCAGTGTCTTCATTTTGAAGTCGACCCCTGTCAGAGAGAAGATGCGGGTTAGAAAATGCGTTCTTACATCCGCGCAGAGCCGTCGGCAGCCTCGGCGTTCACGGCGACAGTTTCCACCAATGAAGTGACTGAAATCAATTAACCCGGTTCGCCTGTTGAAGACAGAGGCTTCACCGGAATCTGCTTCGGCTTCGGAACATCATAGAAAGCAATAAAGCAATGAGAGACACATCATCCTCGCATAATCAGCCTGTTAGGAGATCGAGCTAATGATCCGGCGAGCTGAGTCCTTGTTTAACTCTTTTCTTCTCTCCATCGATCGGGGGGGGACGCCACGTAATACCACCGAGGAGCAAATGGGGAGGACGGCAGTGGAGCTGAAGCCAGAGGCCACGCTCCACTGATCCCTGATCGAGTTCAGATGGCTGAGTGTCATATTGTTCATTGAGAATCATGGGCAGAGACAATCTTATTCCTATCAGGGCAGCGTCCACCTCTCCACACCGGCACACACACTGAGGGGAGGATTGTGGGGTTTCTGCTTTTTTGCATTTATATAACAAAAACTGAATTCAAGCACTGATTCAGGAATATATTCAGTTCAAGACGGGAGAGGGGGAAATGTTGAAGTGTCTGGAAACACAACTTAAACAAATGCAAGATCATGAATCTACATGTTTTATCAAAACGGAAAGAAAAAAAAACAAACATTGTCTTCGATTATATTTGCTGAAGAACATATAAGCCTCAACGGGCTACGATAAGACTCAGAAATTATCAGAAAATGATTCAAATCAGCCTCTGCTTGATTGTTTCTTGTCCATTTTATCCACCCATCTTTCAAGACTAATGCATTTAAATCAATAAAGAGCACAGTCTTCTTCAGACCAGGCTAATCCTGGGGAAATCAATTACCCCTTCATTCCAATTAACCTGATATTCAGCACCCCCTCCCACGTCACAGCCGGTATCGCAGCAAGAGAAAGAGCTACCCAGGCCGATCGATTCACATAACTGGAATATCTGCCCGCCGTCTGGGGTTCTCATGGCTGCATTTCTGCAGGGTGGATATTCCAGGAGCCTGACAGAAGGAAACAGCTGACAGATGTACCATAGCCGGCCCGGGGTGATTCTCAGGCTCTGTGTTTTGGTCAGAACAAGCTGGAATCGAGCCAAGGCTCCACGGAGACTGAGTGCTCCATCTCGACAGCATCAGGCCTCATTTAGGTTGTAATCCGGCCTTTGCCTGCGCAGGAGAGCATTCAGAACGAGAGTAAAGTGAAAGGTCAGCATAACAATTAGGAGCTTTCTTTGCCTGAGGCTTGAGACAAAACGAAAAAAAAGAGAGACGTATTGAAAAAGGCTGTCTCCCTGCATTATTGTCTAGTTGAAGAAGCACTGTGTTAAGCTGTAGCTTGAATTCATTCATGCAAAGAGGAAAGATTAAAGTATAAAATAGAGTAACAGACTAATGGATCCCCCCCACCACCACCACCACCACCGCAACTGGACCAAATGTGGAAAATGAAGAAGACTACACAGCAAACTCTTAATGAATGAAAACCAGCAGAAAAAAAGGAAAAGTGGCGGTGTTATGTTTTAAGGAAAATTAAACAGCGCGTCAGCCTACGCTGTCTGCTGCTCCCAGCTGTTAAACAAGTCCATTGTACCGGCGGCCGCCATCTGACTGCTGTCTATTGTTTCATAACAGCAAAATGAGGCTTTTTGAAAGAACTGGTTGCACTGTTATGATCCAATGCAAACAATTCATGACCCAAGATGTAATCAGCCGAGAACAGAAATGAATCTGTTTTCAGCTGATAAAGATGCAAAATACAATAAATGCATGTAAACGCATTTGCACGGCAACCAAATATGTGAGTCCAGCTATGTAAAGAAACAAACATAATGACTGTTGATTACTATGTTATTTTCTTATTTTTGCTCTTTATCGCTGTGAAAGAGACACAATTTAGTTGAAAACCATCCTTAACTTCGACGCATTCAAGCCAAATGCACATTTACCTGGTTCTTTCACCTTCCACTCAGCTTTTGTGGCTGTGAATGTGAAATCCGAAAACCTTGAAGCCGGCGCTTGAAAAGAAGCTATTCCACAGCTTCTCCCTGGTCCCTTTAGAGATAACCGCGACAATGGGGACGGGAGCGACGTGCACAAACGTGAGAGACAGCAGTTAATTTAACACGGCATCCTGTCACAATCAGCAGCGCGGCTGCCATGTAAAGGCTAATGGGTACACACCCAAAATTGACTCCGCTAATTGCCTGGACGACTGTGCCTGACTGTGCGAGATGGATGAGGCGCTGATCCACGTCAGTGTGCCGTGGGTCACGGCGACGGGCGCTCCACTGGGCGGACGGACGCTCTGACACTGACACTAATTCACAGGGGGGGGGGGGGGGGGGGGATCTGTCATCTGTGACTATCACTACCAGCAGAGGACAGAAAACAACTGTCAACAGCTGCTGTCTTTAGGGCACCGGAGGATAAGGGGGCCAACCTTTTTGTTTACTACCGTGAAGTTGCCACACTACATCAATCCGAAATGAGCGATTAAGCTCTGCAATGCCGAACTGGCATAAACAATGCAACTGTAAGTGTTCACAGCGAGGGATTAGCTACCTGGGCTGAATGGCCCTAAATTGCGTAACTTGATTCAAATCAAGTTTGAAGAGTCTGGAAGAAATTCCAAAAAAAACAACTAGAGCCTTCTGGCAGAAACTGTAGCCTAGAGTCTCTGCGTCTGTGGAAAAACCACAACGCTATCGGTGGCCTGATAACCTCTTGACAACAGGATAACCATCTGTAGTGGCTGTGATTCATTCCTGACCCTTTGGACTAATGAGATTGTCAAGCAGCTGTGAGCCGAGCGGCCGGGCAGGTCTTGAACCGTAACAACACCGGGATCACCACCACGAGGGCGGCTGCTTATTAAGCTGTGATATAGAGCAGGGCCGGGCCGGTATTTCACAGGAGTTCTGACAGCCGGGAGCACCAAAGAGTCCAGTGACGAGGCCGCCGAGGTAACAGGGAGGGAGATTAAACCCAGCGGGTGTGACTGAATGCCGCTACTAAATCATCTCTTTCTGCTGCACTTTGCCAAAAGACCGCGGACTCAGAACACTGTGACCTGTGAAAAGAAAATGGGACGCCTCGCCAAACGTGAGTCACTCAGGTAAGATCAAAACTCCAGCTGCTCCATTTACTTTTGTACTTCGACTGTTCGAGCTGCAACCACAGCGTTCGAGTCATTTGCCTTGTTGAACCTACAGCCAAGTGAGGCCTTTATTGCCATCTTGGATGCCATTCAAGGCTCAAATCACAATCACACAAACACTTTCACTGAGCTACATGGGCAGTTCTTCTTTCAGAGTGCAAAAACAGGTTGTTGACAAATTAAACACATTTATAGACCAAGCCGAGCATAAATCCAAGTGAAGACAGGTAGAGTAGCTAATCTACCCCAAAAAAAGGTCACAGCAGATAAAACCACTGCTGTTTTATGACTCCTATTTATTCACAAGAAAAAGATTGTACATGCCTGAATAATACAAAATAGTAGAACAAAATCCAACAATGCTTAGTGTGCAATATGAGACACTGAAGTGATGAAACTGCAAAGAACACTGTGATGGATATAAAACCCACAGAAAAGGTCTTTCTAAAGCTCACAAGTATTACATCATGGCGTTTTTGACGTATGGGGAAGAACTGCAAACAAGTAAATGTGTAAAACTGATTCGTGAGTAACTCGTTTTTAACTATTTTTTTTTCTGCACATGGGTCGTGGTCATGCATTTGGAAAGCTGTTTTTTTTTGTTGTTGTTGTTTTTTATTATATTTTTGCTATTAAAGATTTCCTTTTGTCTGGCCTGTGTTGCATTTGGCTGTAGTTCCCGAAGCACCGAGATGGAGAAGATGCTCAGCTTAACACAACAAAAGGTTTAAATCCTCAGACGTCTGCTGTCATAGTTTGGATCAACTTAATGGTTTGTTATGGAAGACATGACCGAGTAAGCAGACCCCATCTCAAACCGATCCTTAGGTCATGCTCAAAATTGATAGTTTGGTTAAGTATGAACCATTTTCTACTTGCACTTATTTATCTCTGTTTCTCACTCTCCATGCATTCATATGATGTTATTTCATGCAGTGTTTCCTGCAGTCTGTGCTCTCTCCTATTTGTCCCTGTCTGATCCTTTTCTCTTTTGCCACCACCACAGCAGAAAAGCTGCCATGCTTGTTCGTGTTGTTGGATTTCTTTTCTCTGTCAAAGAGGGGGGAAAAAAACAAATTGGCACCGGATAAACTGAGTCGAACTGAACCCCTAAAAGAGCGTGTAACCCAGGATTTATATATCAGTAGCTGTGCTTACAAACCGTTTTCAGGCAAATTGGGAGGAAATCCAAGCAAAGAATTTCCAAAAAGTCTTCTCCCAAGAGTGGAGACGAGCGTGCAACAGCAAATAAATAAAATAAATACCCACGAGAGATGATATCAAACACACTGGTGTAACTTTCAGGGTCCGATGGAGCCGTTCGTGTCTGTGGGGTTTTCAGTACTCTGCTTTTTATCTGACAATCTTTATGGGGACTGGAACGGAGGATCGATGGGTGAGACGACCTCGCAGCTTGTGAGATAATTAAGACCAAAAAGTGAGAGGAATGGGCTGCAAAGAGACCTGATGAATAATGGAGCAACACCTGAGGGGGACACAGGAGAGAATTTATATCCCCCTGTCGCTGTGAAGGCTGCGAGGGGAAATTATTCATTGATCCTCTGCAGAAGAGCACTGATGGTGGTCAATCTTGGGTTTCGTCTTTCTTCATCCGGCCTTTGTGGCCCTTGTTTATCAGGGGACAGGGGTTTTAATTATTATGGACTCATGAAAGGCTTCCCATTTCAGCTTATAAACACCACCTGCTGCCCACCACTAGTCTCTCTGCCATGAAGAACTGGACTCCGCTGCTTTGCGCTACACGGCAGCCTGGTTCAACACATCCAGCTGTGACCGCAAACACGAGGCTCGCTGCAACAACAAAAAAATCACACCAAAAAGATCACAACGTTTACCTATTTCCCCAGCATACACAGGCAGATCTTTCCTGTCAGTGACAAAAGAAACGCCCACAAAGTACAGCAGGAGCATCACTCTACAGGGTGGATGATTCCTGTAGAGCTCTATAGGTCTCTGCCTTAAAATAGCATGCCGCAAGCTTTGCCAGCACGTCAGTGTATATCATAACTGGAGCAGACAGTATAAGTTCAGCGTCGCATATGGAAGAGTCCTCAAACACATTAGGGCGTTCACAGCAGGACAACAAAAGAATCCACGTGGCTGAATAAGGCAATAATTCAATAAACGTATAGTGATGATGCTAGCGTATGTTTGCTGCCCTTTACATCATATTTGTGAGACAATCAGCCTTTGCAATTCTGAGGCGAAATGCCAGCTCCATGATTCATTGTCTTGACCTTATTTGGACGAAATGTTGCCAGCGTTTTCACCGAAAAGTCATCTATCCATCACCGCCAGCTCCGACTACCTCGAGGCTTTTCCCGCCGCAGCAACGTCTGTATTTTGTCTTCTTCATATCAAAGCAAATTGCTGCAAACGATGTTAAAAAGTAACTACCGCCTCACAAAATTGGAGCCGACTGAGAGAAAATCCGTCTATTAACTTCATGCACATACACACACAAGAAGACTGCAAAGCCTCTACAGAGGAAGAGATAAGAGACTTAGCTGCAGCATGTGAAAGAAAAAAAAACACCACTGTACATTTTTATTTCCCTCACCTCAAAGCACGACCACACTAATGCGCCTGTCATGGTCTGCACTCAGAAACCTGACTACGAGGGAAAATATTCTGCAAACCCGGGCAAGCAGAAATGATGTGTTGTAGTCCGTCCATCCATCCTGCTTCTCAACTTCCTCCAGCTGCTCCATCAGACAACAATGAGAGATATAACCTCTCTAGCAGGTCCTGGGCTGACCTCAAGGTCTCCTCCCACTTCAGCCACTGCTTTGTTGAAGTTTGTTCTTCACATGGATAAAATGAGGAAGGTCAGCTTCCAAAACGTAACTTCCTTGCATGACAGTGAGATTATCATCCATGTGAATCTGACTTGAGGGCCCGTCAATGCGGAGTTTGCATGTTCTCTCTCTGGGTTTGGGTTTCACAATCCACACCGGTTGTTCCTTTCTGTGTGTAGTTTGGTGTGAATATGACTCTGTGTGTGTGTGTGTGTGTGTGTGTGTGTGTGTGTGTGTGTGTGTGTGTGTGTGTGTGTGTGTGTGTGTGTGTGTGTGTGTGCGCGTGTGTGTGCGCGTGTTTCTCTATCTCTGTGGATTTAGCCAATCGACTCTGGTAACCCATGACTCTGCACAGGATAAAGCGATGTAGAGATGGATGGAGTGTGTGTGACTGTGATGTACAGGGCATGGAACACAGTTTAGGGCATAAGCAAATGTAAAAGTTGATGGTGCAAAGCTACAGACTTTGACATACTGTAACTGTACATCATCCATGTTTGTGACTATTGTAATTGCAGCTGGTGTTGAAGATGTGTGTGTGTTTATGTGACAACTCTTTTCTGTTTGTCTTTTTACAGAGATGGATGTCACAGAATGCCATCGGTCGCTCAGTGTCTGGAACACACAGAGAGCGCCCAACAAATATAGGACGAAAGAAAGGAGTCGGATTAATAATAATAATAGGTCATCACTTTGATGAGTAGCCCACTGGATATATAGGTACCTGGGGATCTCCTGACCCAGTTTGGCTCTTTGCAAATATTTTGCATGGGAGAAGGCTCATCCAGTCAGAGCTGAGAGTTGGTAAACTCCTCTGCACGGCTGCCAAGTGGAGGTGCTTTCCCCTCAGGGTTTCTCTCGCCGATGCGATCACCCTGGTTGTGATAGTTCCCAGTCTCTTTGTTCCACATGAACTCGTTCTCTGCATTATCAAACCTCAGCACCGCATTTAAAACCCACATGAATATCAAACAAGTGCATTTTACCTTGGAAAAAAAAAAACCCAACGTGCACAAAGAGAAGACGATATACGCAAATGCCATCAATAAGACATGAAGGAATATTTCCATAGATGGGAGAGTAAATTCCGACCAAGTGGAGGAAAATAACCACACAATGTCTGCAGTCTTACCGATGGTGGAGATGTGAGACGGGTGAAATTCGTTGTCCGTGAATCTGCATAACAAACATGTTTTTCCGACCCCGGAATCTCCAAGAAGCAGGAGTCGGAAGAGCACATCGTACTGCTTGGCCATGGCGCTGCACGGTGACTGAGTGGTGAATGGGAACGAGACGACAGAGACCCGGGAGTCGGCTAACTCAGAGACGGAGAAACGACGCCTCCCCTCCCGCAGCCCATGTCTGCTCCACACGGCCGGCTTTTAAGGTGTGCCTCTGTGCCTCTTTCTGCCCCGGTGATGCTCCAGCCTCACGGCAGCAGCCTCCAGCCTCCTCCGGTGGGTGCGGCGGAGCGACGTCAAGCCGCACGAGAAGGGGGACGCACACTTCCGGTCTGGATTTTTACAAGAACATGTGAGTTTTTTTTAGTGTAAACTGAAGAAAAGTGCATAAATTACAAAAAAAAAAAAAAAAAAAAAAAAAAAAAACTATCTGTATGAAATAACAATATGGCAATTTATCTTGCAAAACAATTTTGAAATAAAACTGGAATATTATTGTATTGGTCTGAGTATTGATTCCAAAATACTACTTAGCAGAAATGATTCAATCTTTCTGACCATTAAAGAACTTTTTTGTTATTATTATTTTAGGTATGGGCTATCATTAAAAAAAGGTTAGCTTTAGAGTTATGTCTATATTTATCTAACCATTATCAAATAAAGTTCAAGCACAAGCACAATGCTGCCACACTTCATACTGGCATATTATAACTTTTCTGACTGTTTCTAAAAGGTATTTCTCTATTTGAGCCATTATAATCACAAAATGTATGTGCATATATTGTAATAGAAGCTTCATTATTTCAGTGTCTTGGGTCCAGCACAGCAGACATGTTTTTCACAAAGGCAACTGTTGTAACACTGCAGCATTCAGGCTTCATGGAGATATATGTAGTTTAATTCGTGGGTAATCATTTAACACAGCATATTGTCATCAGTGTGTTACATTTTACATTGAAAGCGCAACTCAAAAGTGTCAGTCTTTATTTTGCCCCAAAGAAAAAAGCCTTGCAAATTTTAAAGCTTTTTTTTCTGCTGAGATGTTTGACTTACACACCCAGCAATGGGAGAAATTTAACAAACCTTTTTTTGTTTTCTGTCAGGAATATTTAAACAATGCCCTTAGTGTTCAAAAGTGTTGCTGCCCTCAGATCTTTTTCTGGAGGAAGCTCTTTCATGAAACTGCAAAATAACTCCTACTCAGGTTATTCTGCTCTGGACTGAGCCTGGCTTGTGTTGTGCAAAGCACCAGAAACACGTCACTTTGGATTAAGGCTTCTGGTAGCAATAACATAATTGTAACTGTGGTTCTTTAATTGTAGTACTTTAGACTATAAAGTTAATGAACATGTTTGATTTCTTCCAAACTAATAATTATACAAGGATTCAGATTGTTTGACATATAATGCTTCAGCTAATAAGAGGTCTGCTAAGAGGAAACAACTTTTCCTTCACTTAGCATGCACATTTAATGTGAAATTATCACAAACCATAAAAAAACTAAGCTTGAGTTCAATAGTAAGCGTAAGTTTTCAAACATCTGGCCAATGCTTTTAATAAGTCATATTTATGGTACTGCCCTCGCCCGCAGCAGCTGGATTGATGGATATTTGTGGTACTTCTTTGCAAATAAAAGACATCAGAGAACAGTGGTGCTTACATCAGAGTTGGAGCAGACAAATAAAACATAAAAATAGGTAATGTAACAATAACTCCATATTTTAGTCTTTGTCCATTATATTATCCGTATTTTTTGAACATCTTTGTAAAAAATGTAATTTCTATGCTGCAATCGACCGTTCACTTTAGTTACACAAACGTAAAAATTTCATGTCAGAGTCTGGAAACTTGAACCCACTTAGACTATACTGCAACGAAACAGATCTACTACTACTTTACATCACAGACGCCTGCACAGAAAGCACAGTTCTTTGGTGTAGTCAAGACAACTCAGCCCGACTGAGTCCAGACCCAGACCAGACCAGAGCTTCCCAAGACCAAGATTTTAAACACACTGAAAGTTAAGTCAAAACCAGAATTTTGAAAAAGTGGTCTTGAGACCAAGACTATTACCGAATACAGCAACGCTAGAGCTGAGGGAGATTCCAATTCATTCAAATATTAGTGTTCATGGTAAGTCTGATTCTGTGTTGACAACAACTTCAACACTGTTTCGTGATTACACAACCACATCACAACAATATCTAAAAAATATAATATCTATGCAAAAAATGTCTACTTTTATGAAGGGGAAAAGGGGACTTGTTTTAGGGGCTTCTCAGTGAAGAAGTGGAACAGTGGTTAATGCTCTTGGCTGCTAGTTCAAATACCATCCAGCTTGCACTGTTGTGTTGTGTTCTGCATATGGAAATGTGAAAGTATAAATTACCAACTTTCTACAGTTTTCTTTTCTTTAAAGGTGGTAGTTGGGGGTGGGGATATTGTCAGTAACAATTCGGAGTTCTTATTTTAATCCAGTAAATCAGGTTTTTTTCCTCGCCTCTTTTCAACGTCTTATTTTGAAGATTCGATTGCAACACTTCCGGTAGTTTCACTGATTGAATTTAAATTCCTCACACTGCACTCATTACCTCTATCAGCTATGAAATGAGGTAAACTCAAATCAATCACATGATTCATAGATTTAAAATAAAAAAATAAGAGCTCTAAATTTTTTTTATCAAAATAATCCCAGCACGCTGTCTCGCGCTACAGTGAGCGACAGAGATTGGCTGAAGTTTGTCCCTCTGCCGACGCCGTAGCGGGCGTGCACGCAGTTTCCTTCAATCTCCAACAGAAAGTGAGCCAAAGTACCAAAACAAACCGGGTCAGCACAGCATCCCTGCGGGGCTCCACATCACCTCTCATCCCCACTCACCACCACCATGGACGGCGTGCCTCTGCGCTGCTTCTCGGAGGACCACTCCGAGGAGATGTTCGTGGACGACGGCGTGGAGACGGTGACTTCAGTGGAGCAGGTGAGCCGCAGATTAGCTCCGTTAGCCCGACGCGGCTAAAACGTTAGCTGCCCTCTCCCGGGATTCAAGCCGCGGTCAAGATCAACTCGGATCCACATTGTGTTTTATTCACTCGCGATTGGCGAGGAGAGTGGCCGGATGGTGTTCGGGCGGCGGTTCGGTGGCAGTTTTCCAAGTTAGCAAACTTTAGCCCAGTGACAGCTAGCTTCGCACCTTAATGAGATTAAGTTAGACTCTGCTGCTCGGAGACTGGACTCCAGTATAAATCTGTTTTCAACCAGTCTAACGGTTTGCGTCTGATTCTGGAATAAATACGGAATTTAAGAGAAACTTAATTTGCGTTTTCTGGTTTTTTTTTCCACCTCTTCATGCTGCACGAGCGTGTTGGGCAGTTACACCAAAGCCTTTTAACGATGGCTTAAACCTGCTTTCAGATTAGTGACACCTTACTGTCACCGTAAAAGTCCTTAAAAAGACACTTTACTGCATTTATTATATGTAGACAACTGGGTTAAATGAGTTAATATATTTTTATATATATCTTTTTTTTTTTTTTTTTTTTACATTTGGCCTGCAGTAAACCTTTTATCAAACCAGGTTATATCTCAGCAGGATCATGCAGAAGAAAGTCATGTTGTTGTTGTTTTTTTTTTTTTCAAAAGTCTTCAGTTGTTATGAATGTAAGCATCCAGAAAAAAAGACATTTTGTTGAGTTTTTATTTTCACCATCATAGTAAACCTTCATCAAGTCAACCCCCGCTCATATTAAACGTCTCAAATGTTTGCTGTGTTTTCTGAGGGTAAAATCACCTTAAATCTCAGTTTCTGTGTTGAAGAGAATGATCACTCTATTTAATTCTTGTGTAGTCTACGATATCTCAAATCCAATTTGAAACCACTACCCGGGTTGGATCTGGATTGGATTATCTGGGAGAGACTAGTGATCTATCAGCAAGTGATTTATCAGATTAGCAACACCTTGATTCTGTTTGGGTGGATGGAGAAAAACATTGCTTTTATATATCCATGCGCTTGTAGGCAATCATAGGAGAAGGCATGTTGAAATTGATGAGTTACACTTTAGTTAATGAACCTGTCAGTAAAGTTTGAGCTGTAGAGCAATTTGTTATGAGTTCTTCAGGAAAGTCTGCTCTCTGCAACTAGATATAAAAACTACATGCACGTATTAATTGAATATGTATTCAAGCCACACGTGTGGGAAATGTCAGCATATCTTTATTCAGCTTTATTCATGTTGATTCTTGGTTTTATTTTTTGATTAAAGGCAAACTTTCATACCATTATGATAGATTGATAAAATGTCTGAAGTTGCAAACAACCCACGCAGATAATATTGATAGTAATTATTAGTGCACACTCAGTTGTATACAGAGCAGCAGTGTGTGGAGTGTGAGTGACTTTATATTTCAGAGTTTTGAATCAGTAAACAAATCTGATCTTTGCTCTGCTCTCAGCTGCTGATGAGTTTTTTTTTTTCTTCAGCTCAGGGTGAGACTCACAAAGACTCTTCACGCTCTCCTCTTTTTCTCTCCGAACAGAAAAAAGTGGAGCACAGCATCGAGGAAGTCATCAATGTTTACAAGCAAATACACAGCTTACCACAGTAAGTAACTGTCAGGGTTAGAGGCTCTTTTACGTAACAGCAGCAGTGCTGTTTTATTTTATTTTATTTTATTTTACACGACAGACCAGGCGACTGCAGGTTAAAAGATCTAATTGGATCTGTGTTACGCTGCGCTGTCTGATGCTGTGAATCGTTTTGTGTTCATGGACGTCCTTGAAGCTGCTGGAAGTCTTTGTGGTTCTTGACAATGATAGATTGAAGCTCAGAGTTGCTTTCAAGATAAAAAAAAAAAAAGTCTCCTATTCATTCCTAACTGTTAGGCTTTAACTCCTATCCAGCTGCTGCCTGCCTCTCCTCATAACCATAACTCCTGAACGTTTTATGACCTCTTAAAAAAAATAAGAAATTAGACAAATGGTACTTAATATGAGCATCCAATCACAGAGAAGATTCAGCAATGTGTTGTACTGTAATAATAAAGAACTGGAAAATCATGGAAGTTGAAGTCACAATCAAAAAAGGAGCAGAAGAACAATTTTATGGCCATAAAATCACAATGGAGCTACTCTTCCTTGACATAAAACAGTAAAAATCCATTTGGTTGCTGTAAAGTCAAATACTTGAAACACACACAAAGGACTCCTTCAGGTTTAATCTGGACTTCTGTCTTTTTTTTTTTGTGGTATTTCTCTTGATCATCTCATAGAAAAAGTCAACTTGATTATTATATAACGGTGTCACACACAGCTCAGCATTGAAGTTGATGGACCCCATACATTGACTCCTGACAGTGATGCTGGAGAATAAAACACTGCAGTGTGTATATTTACAGCTGTCGTTTTGGCTTTTTTTCTGTCAAATAACAGCATTTTTAATTTCATATTAACTATATGAAACTATATTTATGATAATTTACAAATGTAGTGAAGGCTTGAAGTTTTCAGAAGGGAATTAAAGCTGCAGTCATTTTTTAAAATTGTGTTGATTTATTGTTTTGCTTATTCTCTCTTAATCTCTCCATTTCTTGTTTTATAGTTGTTTTTTTCCTTTATTTTTTCATTTTCACTCAAACAATTGTCAAAAATAATTGCATTTTTTCAGGAACTTAAAGATTTAACCAGTTTCCAAGCAATTTCATGTTGCATCCAATTAAGTTTATTTTTCATTTTATTAGTTTTTCACTTGGTTTGGGGGATATCTTCTCCAAATTTTCACTCCTTGTGATAAACTATCAGCTTTATTGGCAGCTGACTAAACCAATAAAACGCACAATATCCTCCTGAAGGAGTTTTAAAATAAATTACTTTCGGAGACTTTTGAAACAACGGGAAGTGAATTTCTCACAATAAAGTTTATTTATCTCCATTTCACGAGCGTCAGTGCAGTCAGTCGCTGCATCCCGAGTGCTGAAGTTTTCTGAGACACGGCTTGTTGACGCTTGGAGCCGTCCTCGAACGAATCTGACAGAGAACGACCGAGCAGTTTCCGCTCCTGCCGGAGGAAAACCTTGAGTTCATCTGGTTGTTCTTCACGTGTAAAATCAGCCACTAAAAGCTCTGCAGAAGTTCAAGGCCTTGATGGCGACAAATTGGCATATTACCATTATCACATTAGGATTTTTCTTTCAGCCATACAGAAAATGAGGCTGGTATTATCGTGAGTAATGAACACACTCCTAGTTTGGCCAGTTACTCTCACACTTTTTACTATTACCATCGCTTTTGTTTAAGAAATTTCCGCCAACGCCAGCGTGTGAGTGATGGAAAATGAAGCAGATTTCCTCAGACATGAGTCATTTCCAGTATTGAGGATAATTACGTGAAATCAGGCCACTAAATTGACTGAGCCCCAGTTCTCCAGGTCTAAAAGGGTCGTGTGGTTTTGAACATGCAGTTAATGCATGGGCCACATATTAGCCAATCAGGACCATCTGACGAGCCGTCTCCAGGAACACCGCTCATTGTCCTCCGCTGTTGTTGATCACGAAGGCTAACGGGGACGACGGCTTTTGTCCTGCCGTCCGCTGACATCAGTTCTCCACGAGGCGACTCGTTTCATTCCTGCCGTTAACCCTAACCTGGACATATCCATTGGATACGTGCATACTCGTCTGTGCATATTCATCTATATCTACTTTTAGTTTTTATTCATAGCGACACATTATAAGTGTTGAGATTACAGGTTTGACTCTGCAGCTGGCGCTGCTCTGCTGTTGTGGGCAGACTTGACTTTTTAGCTGCAGAGCGCCGCTCTGCCCCTCTGCTCCCTCCTGATTCGTCCTCGTACCGCAGAACCGCTGCGTTCCAGCCCCCAGCGGGGGGATCGGTGACTAACCCTGTGTAGGTGCAGCGTAATTACACCACGTATGGTGGAGCGGTGGGCGGACGGATGCAGGGGAAGAGAGGGGAGTATCAGTTGTCTTTGACTCACTGACACATAAATGTGTGTGTGTGTGCATAAGAGCAGCTGCAGATGCACGTGAAAGCTGCACACACACTCGCTGGCAGTGAAGAGAGCAGCCTGTAACTAGAGCTGATGGTTATTTTAATGCACAAAAAAGCTTTTCTATCTACTTCACACTGAATTTGTTTTTCTATTGTGCATCATTTGATTATGCAGAATTATTATTAAACTATGGAAATTGCCTGTACGATGTCTCCACTGACATTTTCTGTTGCGTTCCAGCTGCTAATAATCCGTCTCTCTGTTTGCACTTCAGGCCAGCATTGTTGCGGGAACAACATTACCAATATCTCAAGAAGGGCTTACGTCATTTATCAGACGCCTACGAGGTGAAGTACACACTCCATCAATGCAGAAAACACTACTCACCTGTGTGTGTTTGTGTGTGTGTGTAATTTACATGTAGTGTTTCCCTGCATATAACATGAAATGTTCTTTTTTTTTTTTTTTGGGGGGGGGGGGGGGGGGGGGGGGGGGATCTCAGGTGTTTGTTTCTGTGATGGCCTTTTTGAGTGAAGCCCTAAGTTTTTTTTTTTTCAGCCGACTTACAAGAATCGGTGAAAGCAGCATCACACAGAAGCATAAATGCTAAATGTAAAAGTCAGTGGACTGTTTCTGGTTTGCCAGACAGTTTTCTGTCATCTGTGTCTCTGACTGATGTCTCCACGGCTTTCATTGCTATAATTGGTCGTCTGATTCCCGTTGAATCATGTGACGTGTGTGTGTGTGTGTGAGCAGTGTCTGGATGCCAGCAGACCGTGGCTTTGCTTCTGGATCCTTCACAGTCTGGAGCTACTAGAGGAGCCCATTCCTACTACCGTCGCCTCAGAGTGAGACACACACACGAACGCACACACACACTCTTCTCTCAGGATGGAGCCACATCCAGTCCGACTGCTGCCAGGGACTTTTTAATTATTTATTGCTGTTGCGTAATTCTCCTGATCATGGCTGCAGAGCAGATCCCAGACCAGAGGACCTGTTGCTGTGCTCTGTGGACATAATATAGATACCGTTTACACACATGCATTGCATGTTTTTGTGGCCTGTGAGAGGGGGAAAAAAAAAAATTGTGAGTTGCCGTTTCTAACTATAAGGTTTCAGTCGCAGTGGTTTTAATGAGAACGTGAAGCTCCTCTCAGAAGCTTCACAGGCAAACACTTTTTTTTTTTTTTTTTTTTTTCACAGCTTGAAGTCGCCAAACAGCGACTTGTGAAGGGAGCCGCGTGAGTCAGGAGCTCTGCTTTACATAAAGCGACGCCGGCGATAGGGAAAGAGGAGAACCGCACGCCGCCGTCGCCCTGCTTTTTAATTCGAACATCAAGTCGTTAATCATGCTGGAATAATTAATCTGAGCGTCTCCGTGTTTTGTCATCTGACTGTAAGTGTGATTTAAATGACTCATGTATAATCTCTCTCTCTCTCTCTCTCTCTCTCTGTCTCTCTCCAGCGTCTGCCAGTTTCTGTCGCGCTGTCAAAGCCCCACGGGGGGTTTCGCCGGGGGCCCGGGGCAACACGCCCACCTGGCTCCCACCTACGCCGCCGTCAACGCCCTCTGCATCATCGGCTCAGAGGAGGCCTATAATATCATCGACAGGTACGACCGCTTCGTCCCAAAACTTCATCCAGAGTCGATATTGTATTAAATTTGCAGCGTTGGCAGTATGTCTTTTTAATTTGCCTGGTATTTCTAACCCCCGTCTTTAGGGAGAAGCTGTTAGACTTCCTGTGGTCAGTGAAGCAGCCTGACGGCTCCTTTGTGATGCACGTTGGAGGCGAGGTCGACGTCAGGTGAGGAAAAACCTCCTCCTCCGCTCTCACTTCCTCTCTGCCGCGGTACAGTGGGTTTGTCCGTGTTTGTTTCTGCGGAGCTTCTTCTTCTTAATAAGCCGCCTTTGAGGTATCGTCTCATGTTTCCACAAAAAGCCTCAAAAGTCAAACTTAGTTTCTTCCCTCCTCGGCGCCTGTTATCGGTTGCCAGCCAATTAGCGGCGAGCTGTCATTATGTATTATTTAAAGTTTCTTTTTCTTCCCACCTCAGACGGGTTCGCTTATCAGTTTCTGCGGCGTGAAAACCAAACCTGAGTGCAGCTGGCTTTGTCTCGACTTCTCAACTTGTGGATTCTGGTTTCAGGAGCGCGTACTGTGCAGCCTCGGTGGCGTCGCTCACCAACATCCTCACACCGCGACTGTTTGAAGACACGATCAGCTGGATCCTCAGGTAGAGGAGGAGACCCGGACTGAAAAGCGTGGCCAGAGGCTTTTTTTTTTGTCTTGTCGCCGACTCACCCATCCTCGCTGCTTTCCAGGTGTCAGAACTGGGAGGGCGGTCTGAGCGGGGTCCCGGGCCTGGAGGCCCACGGCGGCTACACCTTCTGCGGCACGGCGGCGCTCGTCATCCTGGGCAAGGAGCACATGCTGGATCTCAAAGCCCTGCTGGTGAGCAAAACGGGATATGGAACGCCGGCCGAGTTTGACCTCTGAGGCGTCCCGGGTCGCCGCCTGTGCAACCTACCAAAGAGAAGAGGGAATTCTGTTCCTTTTCAAGCTTTTTTTTTTTTTTTTTTTTCCAGTCTTCCTCAGTTATGTAACACTTTTTCACAAACATGTTGTTTCCAGCTCATCAGTCTGTCCTGCATCAAGCTTTTACAGGATGAGTCAGTCCGAGAGAATAAATTCATCATTAATGCTCAGGGGAAAAAAAGAAAAAAAAGCCTCACGTGGACGGCAGCTCTCTGGTTCTCTACCTTTGCGGATCCATTCACTTCTTTTCCTCCCTCTTGCCGGCTCCTCAGCGGTGGGTGGTCAGCAGGCAGATGCGGTTCGAGGGGGGCTTCCAGGGCCGCTGCAATAAGCTGGTGGACGGGTGCTACTCTTTCTGGCAAGCTGGACTCTTGCCACTCCTCCACAGAGCCTTATTCAAAGAAGGTGCGGCTTAATTCAGCTCCGAGGTCCTAATCTTCAGCCCAAAGTTTCCACTGAATAATGCAGCATTTATTTTTCTTAACCGAAGCAGTGTTGTGGTTGCAGGAGAGACGGAGCTGAGTCGGCAGCGGTGGATGTTTGAGCAGCAGGCCCTGCAGGAGTACATCCTCCTGTGCTGTCAGAACCCCACCGGGGGGCTTCTGGACAAACCTGGCAAGTCAGTACCTCGCCATCTGCTCTCTCTCACACACACACACACGCTGCGCAGTCAAACGGGCTTCACGTGGTCTCACTCGCACCCGTGCCGTCTTCCCTGCGTTCCAGATCGAGAGATTTCTACCACACGTGTTACTGCCTGAGCGGCCTCTCCGTCGCGCAGCACTTCTGGAACCTGGACCTCCATCACGAGCGGGTCCTCAGCAGGGAGGAGAACCGGCTGGTGAGGAGCAGACGCCGCCGCACGTTAATCCAGAAATGAGTGGATCAAGTTTAGTGAGGGAGGAAGAAATCGGGGACGTTTCCTCATTTTCGGCTCCGCTGTAGAAAAACACTAAAGATTAATCAGGCGTGAAGCTTTTCGTCTGAGCTAGATCTTTCTCAGACAGCTGCAGAATGAAGGAAGTGATCGCAGTAAATGGCACGTGGAGACATGAGCGGTGGTTGTTGGTTTTATTTCCTGTCATGTTACTGGTAGCGGCGGCGGAGTGAAGCTGCTGGAAACGAGTGAGCTTCAGAGGCAGGAGCTCTGCAGCTAATCATGTTAAATGTCCAACTAAACCTGCAAAGGGCTGAAGCGTCTCTGTTTCAACAAGGAAGTGATCTGCCAACAAGAAACATCAGCCGGCGTGCAGCAGTGGATGGTAGCAGCAGCTCGCTGTAATAGGGAAAGTACGATTCCACCCACCGCCGAGGAGAAACTGGGTCACTGCAGCTCATTAAATGAATATGAGGAAGAACAACAGAGCAGCGTTTCAACCAAAAAATAATCAGACATAACTGATCTCCCTCTCTCTCTCTCTCCCAGGCTCCAACTCATCCAGTTTACAACATTTGTCCGGAGAAGGTAGCTCAGGCTCTGCAGCACTTCCACCGGCTGCCCGTCCCCTCAGGCGACCGGGCGTCGGACCCTCACCCAGCAGCAGCAGCAGCAGCGGACCCCCAGTCCTAGTCGGCCTTGGCTCAAAGGTCACTGTGTGCGAATTAGCCAACTCTGGGAACCGGACTCGAACCAGAGAACCGGGTCAGTTCTGAGGTGGACCAGCCCAGCAGCAACAGGCGGCGGTGGAGCTCAACAGTTCAGTGTGTGGGCAGCTTCACATCGGCTGATTTTATTTTATTTTATTTTTGCTTGTATCGCCCGTTTTCAGTCTCCGCAATAAAAATGGAACTTTTAAGGTTTCATTACGGCGCAAGTTAATAAAAGTTTATACAGCAGTCGACATTCTGGGGATGGCTTTTTCATTCACTTCATGAGTGATGGGAATCTTTCCATAACAGACTCCTGCTGGCGGTCGTGACAAACCAGAAAAACCTGAAGTGGCGAGAGAGAGAGAGACGGAGGGGGGTAAATGGAGAAACCACAGGGAGAGCGTTAAAGGATAAAATAGTTTATTTTATAGTTTCATAGTAAAGGTAGGCCTCAACTTGCAAGACAATTGTTGGCAGTATGTACAACATACTTGTAATTTCCATGGAATGGAATCAGACAAAAAAGACCTACTACACTAATTATATCCTCCTAAATGGAATTAAAATGGAAACAATATACATACACACACGTTTCCTAGACACAGAATGCCTCCTTTTTTTTTCCCGTGGGGATGGGGGGGGTGGGGTGGGGGGTTCAGCAACAATATATAGATTTTTTTTTTTTTTTTTTACCGTGTAAAGCACAACACATCAACAGGGATTCATTCGAGAGCTACCGATTGACATTCAATACGTATTTCAAACCCTTAAACTACATGTGACAAATTGGCATTTCCCCATGACTGGTGTGATTACTACAAAATGCATAACATAGTTTTGAAACATCCAATCAAATTCTTTTTTTTTTTTTGTCTTCCATATAATATATAAAATGAGATGCTTAGACGTTTTCAGCCACCTAAAGTCATTCACTACCTCAAGCTGAAGGACAAAATACGATACGAGTTCAGGAATATTCTCCTTCGACACATCAATTTCATTTTGACAGTTTGAATTTTGTGGTAACGAGTGTGTGTGTGTCTGTGTGTGTGTGGGGGGCAGAAAAACGCCTGTGATCCTTGTGGGCCTGAGGCGGGGTTTTCACTTCAATAACGTCTGCTCAGAGCAGCTTCACATTCTTCACTGGAAAATAGTGAGCTACAAATGTTTCGGTCTGTCTTTATTTCAGAAAGGAAAACGTTTTCAGGACAATTCATCGCGGCGCGTGTGTGTGTGTCAGTCCTAAACGGGTTTTCTTCTTTATCAAGAAAAAAACAAACAAAAAAAAACAAAAAACAAAAATATAATATAGCAGTGCTTAAAAGAGTACACCTGGCCCCGTCCCTCTGTGGAGGAGGGGCTTTACTGAGGGTACAAAAAAAAGCATCGAGTCCTGAAGGAGCCAAGCTGCCTCTTTTTGGGTTCACGATTGTAGATGATGTTCAAGGAGGGAGGGAGCCGAAAGTAAAGCGAGGGGGGAGGAGGAGGAGGAGGGGGGGACCCTGAAGCTCTCGAGGTGGACCGAGGCGGTCGTCTGTACTTCCCACTCTCCTGCTGACGGAGGTCGGCGGGGTCACGAGTCTCCGGTGTGACCCCAGGAGAGCGGGCGAGGACGGAGGAAGCGAGAGGGAGGGGAGGGGTTAGGAGGGTTGGGGTCTCTCGGCCTCCCTCCCTCCCTCCCAGACTTCAGTCGGCGCTCTAGCTGGCCTCCACGCGCAGCTTCTTCCTGTTGGGCGGCTCCTCGGGCTCCGACTCGGAGCTGGAGTCCGAGCCGCCGTCGAACGCCGACACGGCGCTGCCTTTGGGGTTGGTGTACAGGCTGCTGTCGGAGGAGGAGTAGCTGGACTGGAGCTGGGCCGAGCCCTTCACCTTCTCCAGAGCGCGCACTGCGAGACCAGGATGAGACAGACCCGTCAGTATCGCCACAGAGACGTGAAGAATGGCGGCGGGCGGCGCGGCGGGTCACCTTGTTGTTCGAGCAGAGCGTTCTGCCTCTTCAAGTCGTCGATGTCCTGCTGGTGTGTGTAGTTTTTTCGCCTCATGTATTGGATGTACTCTGTGGCTTTGTCTAGGATTTGAGCTCGAGACGCCTGTTTGGTAGACTGCTGTTAGTGACACATGCAAAAATTGAAGCAATGACGCAAGTATACAGAGTCTTTGTCACATTTTAAATAAAAAACACACACAAACAAACATTGCTGCTCCTGTAATCCTGCCTTCACGCACACTGTTTCTCTGTACAGCTCGCCTCCTCTGAACCTCTCGTAGCCTTCTCGCACTCCTGTTTGACGTCTACAGATGAGGCTGCGGCTCCGACGCCTTACTGCCAGAGAGCACTGCTGGCTGCCAGCGGACGGGCCGCAAATGCTGCGGCGCCGCTCCGGACTCAAGTCCAGGAGCGACCGGGACATCCAGTGCTGTCCACAATGATGGAAACTAATGAACTACGGTCAGGAGTAATGTGAAGACTGGAACTACAGACTGACGCTCAATAACCATCGAGGATATCGATCCGACTTTAACACATTTACTTCTTACACTGATTACTTAAACATTTTTAACTGGATGAAATCTATCAAAGGTCTTAAGACGGGGAGACCAAAGTCATCAGATGAAAAAAAATGGAGTGATCCTCCAAGACTTGACAGATATTTTTAAATATTGAGTCTTTTCAACACAATAAAGGACTGCTGAGCCCCAATATTCACCACTCCTGCTCCAGTCTGCACACAGCCTGGGAAAAGCTTTACATGATCAAAACCGGCAAGAAGCATCAATCTGCTGCGCTCACTACTCTGCCAAGTCCACTGCTCTCTCGGTCTGCCCGGTTAGCGCACACACCATAAATGTGCACAATGTCCATGTCAAAACAGGAAGAGAGCAACAAAATTTCCTCATAATAACTTCCTGACGCTGGTCCAAGTATTTAGGCTGCATCGGAGCCAATCTGCACTCCTCCGCCATCTGTCCTGCTCTCGGCGCCGCCCGCCGTTTCCCTCCACACGACATCCCTGACTCCACCTCGTGAGCAGAAAGTCCCTCAACGCATCGAGCTGAAAACTGCACTTGAGCATCTCAACAACACGGAAAACACAGAACATGAATGTGTGAGTATTTGGGGTGTTTCTGTGGGGACTTACAGGCTGAGCTTTACCAACCTTTTCTCCCTGCAGGGCGGGCACCGAGTCCCGGAGGCTGTGAAAGCTGTCTTTGATGTGGTCCCTACGTTTGCGCTCCAGCGCATTGTGGTGTGCCCGTTTGTCTGCCTGCAATGACAAGAGTCACAAGGCCTTCAGCCGGGCGGCGGAGCAGTGTGGGGGAGTGGACCGCGGGGGTCCGGCCGCCTCGGGGCGCGGCCCGCACGGACGGCGCCACTGCTGGGAAAAGCCGCTCCGCTTTGAGGACGTACGGGGGGAAACTCACACTGAACTGAATGCAACAGCATCAAGAACCACTTGTTTTTTTTAAGACACATTAAACCACTAAACTGACTCAAATGCTCTCGACCAAATTGAATGTGGTTAAACAGTATTAACAACTTTGTATTTTAACCTTAAAAAAAATTAAAAAATTCTACTTGCTGACAGCTGACAGCCTGAGGAGCTTCTCCATCCATTATTCAGGCCAGTGTCAGATTGATACACAACGCACGCCATCTTGGAAATCATACTCATTACAGATAGTACCACCATTATTAAAAGGACAATAAATATTTGATATGGTTGGCGAGGCTGCGCTAAATCTCTTCTGATATCGAGCGTCCTGCGACACCGGACATCCTTCAACAGCCAAGTTTGATAATCAAGTTGAAAAAATAAACAAAAAGGTTTCTTTCTGTGGAACGGCTGCGAAGAACACAGCGTGCTATAATCTTCAGTAGGCTTGATAATCGAGGACAATTCACAAAAACTGTCCTTGTAAAGTTCAAACTGCTGAAATGAAACATCCTCAGTTCATGATTCCTTACAGCATCTTTACCGCCCGAGGAAGCTCAAGAACTGAGATCAAACTACACAAGAAACACCCACGAAATGAAGCGTCATATTTGAGTTATCTCTCAAGTTCAACTATCTTTACACCAACGAATCACCAAACGCAGCGGCCTGAGCGTGGAGACACTTCCAGGTGTCAATGTGACTAGAAGTCAATTCCTGGTAAAGACGGAGGCTTTGGCAGGCACGGCGGTGACCTCTGCTGACCTCCCATTAAAAGGACATAAACTGACTGAGGCCGTTTTTCTTCCACACGTCCTCCTTTACGGCGACCCCGGTGACCCCCCTCCCCGGTGTATTTATGCCCCTTCGTCTCTGCGGGAGGACACAGGAGGAGTCGCCTTTCGCGCTGGTGAGAAGGGTCAAAGTCAAAGACACGGCTGTCATTCAGACGGAGGGTGAGGTGAAGGAACTATGAGAGCAGCAGACGATCCTGGCTCGGGATTACCGGGAGCGAATTAAACGGCAGGACGGCCAACAATGGCCTCATGAATCATGGATGAGCCAAGGTGTTGTCACAGCTTTCTTATTTAAATCTTCAGAGTTCAGACGATAAAGACGTGCAGATGGGCCACGTTTTACACTCAAATACAGGGTTTCTGCAGTAAACAGCCACTCAAATTTAAAGCTTCACAATGGCTTCTGCTGTGCTGTAAAGTTTTTCTGTGAAAGATGATTTTCATATGAAAAAATTATCAAATGTTTTTTTTTTTAATGATTTGTTTAAATGCCATTGAGAGCTTTAATTTTCACAAAATTTAATGAGCCTAAATGCCTCATAGAAACCCTGAATTAAAAGCTACTCTACATAATCAACCAAGTCATCACTACACCGAACGCCAGCTGGAGGGAAACTTGAAAACAGGTTGTAAAATTCAACCTCTTCGTTTGCATTGCTTAACGTACAAGATGGCCACCCTCATCACATGACCGGAGTCATGTGGGCAGGAGATCTGGTGTCGGACCTGTTTTGTTTTTTAGGCCAAACCATCATGGCGTCCAATCAAATCACTATCTGGACTAATCCATGCTGTCAGCAGACGTTAAGCCCGACACCAAATCAGAGAGCGTCCAGCTTCCACAAAGCAAAGACTTGAGCGTTATCAGAACTGTTTTCATTATTTATCATTGCCTCAGCGCTGCTCACGTCCAATCAGCAAGGCTTTGATAAAACACACGCCCAGGACTACGAGTGCTGACGGCTCCACGTGCGACGGCGCCGCCTCGGGCAGATGGGAGGACAAACTGAAGGTCATGTGAGCTCCAATCATCTGACTCAGTTTGTCCACAGATCGCAGCGGAAACCAACGAGTCCCCGGCGGAGGTGAAGCGCAGGTTAAAACAAGCCTCCGCTGCTTCATGAGTTCACTGGGAGGAACGGAGTGTGACTGTAATCAAACGGCCTGATCGAGGAGGCGATACAAAGAACTGCAAGTCAGACCTCAAACAACCCAAGTGTTTTTGGGACGAAGGTAAACGTCCGACAAAAAACACAAATATTCATTTAACGCCGCCCACGCTGTTTGTCTCGTGATTCCTTCAGACAGCTGCTGTGGAGGAAATACCACGCAGCAACCTGAAGAGACAAATCCAGCGGGACACTGTGCGTATGATCCACAGCGAGGCGTGACTCCTCTGCCTCCATTGACCCCGGCACAAACAAAACATGACTGCTGCTGATGGTATGTGCAATTACTAGTCTGGCGGTGGTTTTCACGCGGATGATTTCAGAGGAAAGGAAGGAGGGTCGGCGAGTACGCGATCAGATCCTCACTGAGCAACACCGACATATCACTGAAAGCTTTGGCATCTTCACAACGACCGTTTTCATTTTCTGTATCGAGTAAATGCGATGACGTTCAACATTCGAAGTATTTCAGATATGTGTGTGTGCATCAAACAGAAACTGGATCTTGGGTGTGTGTTCACACCTGGTAGGCTACTTCGCCTCATCAATCTTTCAAAAGGGGAATGAGATCCACGGATGAGCTCAAACGTGTTTCTTCTACTTGTAATAATGATTTATTAAAGGTATACAAATGACAAAACTGCCAAGAGTTACCATGCAGTGATCTGGACATGGTGGCTGAGATTAGACTGTCCAAATCAATACTAAACTGATAAAATTGATATATGTTTCAATGCACCATGAATATCATGCGAGTTTGACCTTTGATCAGTCTCACAGTACTGTACGTTACGTATGACAGATGTGCTCAGGGCTCCGGCAGCGAGAAGCGATCTGAACTAACAAGGTTACGCCAGGTCACCTGATCCATTTCAGTCAGATAGGGACGATGTACTGCCGAGTGTTTCTATTGCACCATGTCACACTGGGTTTCAACGCATCTGTGTTGTTAAGCAAGCCAAACTGAATCTTTTGAAAGTAGTTACTCGATTTAAAGGAAGAGGAGAGTGTTTCTCTTTAACGGCAAAGTAAATGCACGTTTCCACTAGAATGTGAGGATAAAATAAAATCCAAAACATTTGCTACAGTTTTGTAACATATCAGCCATCCAGAATAAAAGATTCAAAGGGCTCCTCAACGATAAACTGGAATTTTCATGAGTTGGCAGGAACACGTCTCTCGTTCTCCGTGAATGTTTTCAGATGGCCACGATCTCGGCTTGTGAGGGTTCACACATATTAAATACTGCTCAATGTGCTCAGACATGTTGTGCTGCCTCTTTAGCTGCGTGCTAAGCAAACCACACACACACACACACACACACACACACACACACACACACACACACACACACACACACACACACACACACACAAAACAGGTGTCCAATTACACGAGCGCAACCACTATCAGCTCATCATAAAACCGATACCTTCTGCTGTCTGAGGACATGCCGGCCGGAGCGGCTGCCTCTGCGCTGTTCATACCTGGCCGGGGAGTGTTACATAAGAGCTCCAGGTGCTGAGAGGAAGAGCTGCTGCTGCTGCTGCTTCCCGGCTACCGTCTCACATTCTCCACATTAGCGTCTCCATGTCTGTCAGGCTGGTGGAGGACGAGGAAACACCAATAAACCAGACGCTTCAGCACGCCAATGAGGCTACTTTTAGCAAATTAGCAAGTATGACGGAAAGAACTTGGCCTTCACGTTAAAAAAAAGTAGTTATTTCACTATAAAAGAGTCTTGAGCAGTTTTTTTTTTTTTTTGTAACAGAATGAGCCCCTCAAACTCTCATGTCAAGTACTCCTTTTTTAGCTCAATATCTGAATGACTTCCTATTTATCGTCACATCATTAGATCATATTAACTGCTATTGGGTTAGATGAAGAAAAAAAAGCACAGCTTTTCTGATGCCAGTTGGATGCTTTAGGGTTTTTTTGCAAAAGAAAAAAGAGAAAAAAAACATGGCAATTACCCTCTCCTCTCTGTCTAAAGATTAAATGCAAAATATCTTTCAGATATTTGTTGATTTTTTTAATTAAGTGTATTTAAAGACCAGTGTGACCAATGCAGACTGCCTGTGATCCCTTCGGCCAATTACATGTTCTACAATTATCCTAAAATTAAGCAGCAAACTAAAATATGCCTCTAATGTCTACACTGGCAACTCTTTAAAATCCTGACATGCTGAAAAGATTTATATTCATACCACAACTGACATGACATGGTGAGGTGTCCCTCCTCACTATCCAGCCGGACAGCGTCAGTCAACGTCTTATCTAACCTTCTGAGATTTATCTGCAAACAACAGACTCCCTGCATGTCCCCGTGTGCCTCTGTGCAGACACCACTACAAAGGTTCAAAACGCACATAAGGATGGATCATTACGGACCAGTTTTTATTAACTATTGTACTCACATTCGCTGTGGATAATTAGCATAAAATATAACTGTCAAATGCTGAAGGAAATTTGAGTAATTTCTTGGCTTTACTGACGGGGAACAATTACATCCCATTGTAAGATGTATATACACGGACACATGACTTTGGGTGCAATGACACCCAAGATCAATACATTTTGTCAATCTGACATAGCTATCTTGCTTTTGTCCTGAAAAATTGCTTTACCTTTACTACCTTTTTTTTTTAATAAGACTTTAAACACCTAACTTTTTGTAGAATCCTTCATCTGGCTCAAATATTGATGATGTTCAATTATTGCATTTTACAGTCTGAACATACCTTTTACCACAGTCCTGCCGAATACTCCCTCTCAAAGTTTCCAGATTGTAATTTTATTAGTCGAAAATATTTTTGAGATAAGAGGTAAAAGATTTGTGAACCATGTTATGGACACTAATCAAATTATAATTGCAAGCTTTAACCTGGTGATAATAAAGTTGTGCAACCACTGTATAGTTTTACAGATTCACTTCTGACTAACATTCATAAACCATCAATATGAACAAAATTTGGAAACATTACAAACTACTGCTGGAGAAAAAGTTCACACGTTGGAACAATCTAAAACCACAGAATCCAGCTATCATTGTACAGCTGCACATGAGCTAAAAATGCAACATGCAGCAATGTTTCCAAGTATTGTTCTAATCTGATTTGTGATAAATATAAAAAAATAAATTGTTAATTTGTTCCCATTCTAGTTTTTGAACAGTTTTCTAGCCACCAGATATGAAATTAAACTGTCAATTGATACGTTACTCAGGCACTTACTGAGATTGAAACATTAATTTTATTTATGAATACATTTACACAGGCATGAAACATTCATATTTAGTCTTTTGTGATCTGTATAACTGCACATGTTGATCACAATTGCAATATATTGTGCAGTCTTACATTATTCTCTCACTCCTGGACTATATAGCCATTTTGTTTAGATGTTTTCTACACTTTCTTTAGATTTATTTATATGTGTGCATATTGGGTAACCAAAACAATTTTTCCAAACTGAATATTATAGCAGTTATGAACCAGATTATTAAGAACATAAAAAAGAGGGAGCGTTCTGCAGGGAACTGACACAAATATTCCATATGAACATTAATAATCCCTGATGTACGAGTGAAAATAACACTGAGTGGTAAATTCGATTATGTGAGAGGTGGAGAGACTGTGCAGGAACTAAAAGTCGTGCAGGGTGTTTTTCTCTCTGCTGCTCCTCCTGGATGAGATGCAGCTATACGTCATTCACTTAGCCTGCCAGCCACGGAGCTGCCTGGAGAGAGAAGATGGCTCTAATCACCGGCTGCAATACAGGAAAACATCCCTGCTGCACCTCTTCCTGACACGAAGCCGCGTCCGAGATGCAGCAGGCGCGGCTGCCGCTCCTCGCCTCGCCTCCATCAACGCCGCCACCACGGAGGCACAATAAAAACTACAATCCACGCAGCCTCTCCACTCGAGGTGACCTAGATGTGTGGTTTTAATGCAGGACCCGATCATGAGCGGAATCCCCGCGGTGTGAAGTGAACCGAGGGAGAGGAGACAACGGAGTTCTGAAATAACCGGAAAAAATAACCCAAAAGAAGAAGCCTTTGAAGGGAGATAGAGCTTTGGTCTAAATATAGATGTCGTGTCGCCGTGTCCCTATGGTCCTGTACACACAGGATGGGGGGATACCCTGCAATGCACGACCAACACGTACGCCGAGGCACGATCACTGTGACATACATGAGCCTCGGTTGGAAAATAGCTGGAAAAATATTAATGTTCATCACAAATTAAGTTGCCTATGTTCAAGCGCTCAAGCACAACTATCATGCCGTATAATTTTACCAACCTCGATACCACAATGTTACCCATTTATCCAACAAAAAAAAAGGTCAAAGTGTGGCAAAGAAATCAACTTTGAAACATGTTTTTCGACCGTGGACAAATCCCCCCCAGCATTACGCACCACAGAGTGATATCTCGGTGATTCTTCCTGCAAAAAAAACAGAACAAAAAGTACAATTGTAGCCAGAATTGTCCAGCAAGTCTCATAGTTTCGCTGAAGTCACTATATGAATAAAACAACTTAGCATGCTAGCGATGCAGTGAAAGCTGGCGTTTCTTACACATTAACATCAATCCGGACAGAAAATACTTATTGGAGCAGAGCTAGCAGCTTATGGGGCGCTAACGCTAGCTGAGCGGCTAGTCAGAGCTAAATCCTCACTTTGCAAATAACGTCCGGAGAGAGGCGGAGAGCTGCTATACTCACGTCACTGTCGACTTCGATGTCATCGTTATCACTCATTCTGCGGCAGAATAGTTTGGTTTAAAGGGACGGGCGGCTAAAAAAACACCATTTAGCACCGAGAGGCGCTGCTACAGACGGACAGCTTGAAGCTAGTAGCGGCTCACGTTCTGTTTGGACAGACCCAACCGTCTCCACGTGACTGCGCTCCACACACACGGCCGCTGACGCGCGTCGCGCACGCGCTGCGACCAGGTGGCTTCTGGGAAGTGTAGTCGTGCAAGCCCGGGCTGTCGGCATATAAATTAGAAAATCCACGCTTTCAAAAACTTTTATTTCCAAGAATATTTCTAATAAAATGTTTTCACCGTATTAAAAATTACAATCATCGCATAGGTAGTTGAGTATATCTCATATACAGACATATATTTATTAAAAAAACTACAACATCCGCTAGTCATCGAGATCGTCGGCAACGCCACGGAGGCTTTTCCGTTATGATGCATTGTGGGAATTGTAGTTTCAATACTATTGAACGCCAAAAAGCTAAATAAGGCCACGGAGGAGACTGAATGATATCAAGAAACATAAAATAACACACATTTAGGGACATTTATATAAAGCTACAGATATATACAACAATCAAGACATTTCAAACATTTAAGAACTGCTATTGTTTGTATTTTTACTCTCCCATTTTCTTAAAATCATGCAAACAAGAAGGAGAACATGCAAACTGTACGGAAATGCCCAGCCAGTTTTTGAACTCATGGCCTTCTCACTGTGACAGGAGAGTGCTAACCACTGTGCTTATATAATTTAAAAAAAGCATAGATGTCCTTGTCTTTACTTTCATCAAACTTAAGGATTCTGATGCATAATAACCATGAATTGTTTTTTCCATACAGTCTCTTTATTGAAACAAACATAACAGGAATGCAAATTAAAGGGAAACATGGATATACTTATCATTTTTTCCACATTGGTAAAGAAAGAATTACACTTTTGAGTGGTATCGGTTGATGAGATATGTTCTGATGTTTTCCAAAATTTAAATAACTGGCTATATTAAGCCAGAAGCTGTAGGTCGGACGTGAAACAGTGGGAGCAGTGTCTGAAATTCAATGAAGAGGAATACACCACTCTTTGTACTAAAATAGAGCAAATTGTTTTTGATGTTTTTCTTTTTTTTTGGTTTGTTTTGCTTATTGACCAAACAACCAAACAAATAATCATTCAATAACCATATAATGTCCTGCTGCACACTGTTCTTATCTCACACACTTTGAACAAAAAAAGCAATACTTACATCAATTTGGATGAACAAATGTCTCATGTGGAGTGGGGGCTGGTCCAGGAAACAAATTGCAAATAATCTGCTCTGGTGCTTCCTTTTTCACAAATTTGTGCTGTAGATAAGGAGCTTACACTGTGGATTATTTTGAGCTGCAACAGTGGATCAGTATACGTGTAAAAAAAAAAAAAAAAACAAGCAGGGTGAAGCTGCATTCATTCTCTCATCAGGTCAAAGGCCAGGACAGCTGCAGACACTCTGTTCTCGTTGCAGATACAGAGCTTAAGACCTGCAATGACCTTCATCCTTCTGCCTCTTCCACCTTCAAGCGGTTTATTGTGCATCAATTCCCATTCTGCCTCACCTCTGTTTCTTGACCGTTCTGGCTATTTTGCCTCCCCCAAAGCACTGAATTGCACTGTATGTCCTGCAGCAGCGACGCCAAACAGGGTCACCCAGAAAATAGTCCGTAACAGTATAGCCTATTTGAAAGATGACAACACAATAAGGCCAAGCTTTAATAATGCATCTGTTGCAGTGAAGCCTTTCCATCCTCATGGTTGACAGCGAGAAACTATCTATTTGCACCACAATTGCATTCAAATTACCTGAAGGGATAGATGGCCAATGCCACAGAAGAAATATGATAATGAGGTAGAGTTTACAGAAAACTCCTGCCGCACCCCCAATGCATGTTTTTCTGCCCCCAGGCCTGAGCTTAGTGATTAAGTATTTTAGCACCATTTCATGATCATATTCAGGCTGCAGGGAGCTCATCGCGAGCAGACACTCTCCCTGATTAGCTTCGGCTGGGATTGAAGAAGAAAAAATCTGAAAATCTCGACATGTGAAGCACTGGGCTGAAACTACAATGAGAGAGGCGGACGAGTCCAGGCAGAATCTCCCTCCCTTCCCCCCATGCCCTGATGGGGACGGCCTGTTTAGACCATTAAAATGCCCTCCTTTTGTCCCCTTGCAGCATATAGCAGACTGTACTGGAAGGGCCCCAGCATGCACTCACCATCACTGATTTCTTTTTGTTCTTCCCATTGTTGTCAGTGCATGACTTATAAAAAGAAGGAAGCGGGGCCACTGCCAGAGACACCATCAGTTGGGGGGTAGAGTACTTCTCGTCATGCTAACAGGCTGAGTTGTTTACAAAGAAACTGATCCATCAATTAACTACAGCAATTACGAGGAATGAAAATGCAGAAGTAAACATGGTGATGATTGCTGAGTAGATCAATCCATTGGAGTGGCTATTTGAGTTACAGTTGCCTTTCTATCAGCTCGAACCAGTCTGGCCATTCTCCTCTGACCTCTGGCATCAACAAGGCATTTTCTCTCACAGAACTGCGGCTCACTGGATATTTTCTCTTTTTCGGACCATCCTCAGTAAACCCTAGAGATCAGCAGTATCTGAAATACTCAGACCAGCCCGTCTGACACCAACAACCATGCCACGTTCAAAGTCACTTAAATCGCCTCTCTTCTCCATTCTGATGCTCGGTTTGAGCTGCAGCAGACCTTCTTGACCATGTCTACATGCCTAAATGCATTGAGTTGCTGCAAAGTGATTGGCTGATTAGAAATTTGCATTAATGAGCAGTTGGACAGGCATACCTAATAAAGTGGTTGGTGAGTGTATTTGTTCACCTCTGGAGCAGATCCCAGGTCACTTTGGGTGAAAGAAGGATAAACCGACTCATACACGATATAATTCACACCTGAGGATATTTTTAGAATTACCAATTAAGATGAAATGCTAGTTTTTGGAAAATATATTCTATTATGATATCATGTGTGTTGAAACCTGCCTCATTTGCTCAGCAATCTAAGCATATAATAAAAAAAAGCTGTAAGTCGCATGATCCCCTTTTTGGTGAGGTTTTTCTGCTCTGTCCAACAGGCTGTTGTTGTTTTTTTTAACTTATAGTACGTCAATAACATTTGTTAATATTCTGATGAGGCCAGCTTTTTCACATGAGGGGGCAGCTGATCAATCAGCAGTGATAATTCTTTATCAAATTTGCATATTTAGCTATTCCCAGCTTGCCTCATAAATATGATTATTTTCTTGTACATAATAATATTCAATACTCCGCTTTTACTTATTTGGTACTTTACTGTTCTGTTCTGTTAATATTGTATTCTATTCTATTCTATTCTATTCCATTCTATTCTATTCTATTCTATTCTATTCTATTCTATTCTATTCTATTCTATTCTTTTCTATTCTATTGAATTGCATTGTGAAATCTGATATCTAACTTGTGAACTGTTGTCGACTAAATGGTGAATAATCCACCCTGCTGGGCTGAAAACTGTAAACTTGATTCTGCTTCACAAGCCATTAACCTCACTTCACACTGCTATGACTGACACTGGTTTCAGTTGGTTCATGCAGCTATTCCCAGACTCGCCTCCTGCAGGAGAAGATGGATGGATGAATGAAATGCACCACTTCTGAGTTTGCGCTAACTGGATCACTCCCAGTCGCTGCTCAGATCCATGTGTTAGATCAGTTAATCTCCTCATTGTTATGGGCATGAACTCTCCAGTAGCTGTCTTTAATGACAAATGTCCCTTTTCACAAATTATATTAGATTATAGAGTATCTTCCTTTTCTATTTCTATACTTTCCAATAATATATCAATTTTTTTTTTACTTTTGTACTTTTCTGTACTAACAAGCAAATATACAAAATGTGTTGAAGAAAATAAATTATTCCCCTTTTTCCTCGCCACACTCAAACGTCATGATCAAGTCCAACAGAAAACATTTGGAGATATTCCTCAAAGACATAAACAAAGTGGAGAGCACTGGGAGATCTGTTTCTATTGGAAGACTGATGAAGAGCCTCTTTACTGAAGGTTCCCTGACTGAAAGGTTCCAGAGGTCAACGGCACTAGATGGCACTTCTGCACAAGCGTTCCAGGGCCGCATGTGACTTACAGAAGGAGTGACATCTGAAAGGACCTGATACTGCAGAAGAGAAGAGAGGAGAAGAGAAGAGAAGAGAAGAGAAGAGAAGAGAAGAGAAGAGAAGAGAAGAGAAGAGAAGACCTTTGGAGAAACAGGTAAATCTAATCCAGCCTGCAAACAAATCTGTCAGACTTAAACTACAAGCTGAGAAAGCAGCGTTTTTTTCCCCCCTCTGGAGAATCATTTTCAAAATTTTCTTTTGCCAGTTCTTTTTTTTTCTGACTTTTTCCATAAACTGACCTCCATGAACACTTGTGCAATTTTCACTTTCAACACAATTTGTACCAGGCTGACACTTTTCTGGAGATTTGTTTTGTTGGCTTTTTTGGCTTTTTTTTTTTTTCTTCTTTTTTTTTAAATCACACCTGTGGATATTTTTATGAATTCATAATAGACAAATGAAAACCTGTGAAAGCAGCAGACGAGCTGGCCAGGGAGGAGGACGTGGCTGTCAAATGTGGAGATAGAAGTTGATTTAACTCTGAGGCACAGACGAGTGTTTGAGGAATCAGTGAGAAGCAAATACCGAGTGTGTTTGTTCTTTCAGTCAAGTAACAAGGTGCAATGTAAGTGTGTTTCTTCTTTATAATCATACATTTTAATTGGAGACGCCTTTCAGATCACCCAAGGAGAATTCCCAGAGAGGTCTATATCCTGAGAGGGAAAGCATGGTACATGTTAGGCTAGGTAATACCTGTAAATGATGTAAAATAAACTAAAAAAAACATTCATTTATCCTATAATGCTTCGTGCGTGCCTCCGTCCTGTTGGGTCAGTGCAGCGAGGACGGGGTATCACAGGGCACGGCACAGAGATAAACTATCACACATCCACACTGCCACTGATTACACTTCAACATATTGCACTGGACTGAGAAGAAAGTGGAGAACCTAGAGAAAATCCATGCAAACACACGGAGACCGTGCAAATTCCACACAGACAGAAAGTCCTTAACTGGACTCGAAGCGTCAACACTTTCATCAGTGTTTGATTTGATGCAACTAAGAAAAGGTGAGTGTGAATGTTCAGTCGTCCTCTCAGGTCAACCTAAACGAACTGCTCTGCACAAACTTCTCTCATTTCAGCAGATTTTAGTTTGTTGTTTAAAGATCAGCTTTTATTCATATTGCATTAGTTTACAACTAAGCTTGAGCAACAAAATGGTTTTGCATGATAAACAATAAATCTGCAGCTTTATCTTTTTTTTATTTTAAGATCCAGTCTACGTTAAATGACCCAAACACACATATGGCCTTCATTTCAAGGCTCTTAAGTGCTACAAATTTCCTGATATTTGTCTGATTTTCCTGTTTTGAAACAAAGAAATCATGTAATGCAAAAAACAAAAATGACTGGAAAATGCACCACACATTTGGATGGTATTGATGTGAAGCCTCTCATGACGTGCACTATGGACTGAAGCTCAGTGTATCTTAACACAAAGACAAGATAGGAAGACACTCTTTCAGAAAGCTGGAAAAAAAAACTAAACAGGAACTGGCCTGACAGGTGTGAACACTTATAGGATGAGAAAATAATCACAAATCAGTGAATAGATCTGATTCACAGTGTGTGTGTGTGTGTGTGTGTCTGTGTCTGTGTTTAAAATGTTTTACAGGCAGTCTCATTGTTGATTATTGACTCACGCCACGAAAACTTGTGTTTTGTTGCTGATTCACTCATGTTCTGCTCTGATAATGTGACAGCCGCTTTTTTTTTTTTTTTTTCCAAGTCGCAGCTCAGGATCCCACATCATGGATTACACAACCGGTCCGTTACTTTACCCAAGTCTGGGGCAAAATGTCAGCTTCCTGTTCAACTTGACGGCCAACTCCAGTTCTGGCTACGCCGGCCTGTCACCACAGACGAGCAGCACCATCGGCACCATCCTGATCGTAGCGTTGACCATCAACATGGTGTCGATGGGATGCACCATGGAGGCAACCAAGATCATGGTGTGCTCAGGAAAAGCAGCTCTGCCTGTTTAAGTTCGCTATGATTGCACGATATAGAGGGGGTTAAGATGTCTGTGCCTTTATTCCTTTTCAGAAAAACATATTAAAACCCAAAGGAGTGGCTACTGCTATCCTGTCACAGTACGGGGTCATGCCCCTGACCGCCTTTGTTCTATCTAAGGTCAGTATTTCTGCAAAATTCGTGGTGCCAGCATTACCATGCCTTCATTTTAGTAGACAGGGATCATCTCCAGCAGCCTAAATAACAGAAAACCTGGACAGTTCACCGCCCCATCACAGGTTAAACACAGAGACACACACACAGACGTGCACACATCAGGTTTAATGTAACCACTTGGCAACTTTTCCAGATATGATGGGCTTCTTTGCAGTTTCCTAATGAGTCTGTTTAAAATATGTATTCAGAAGAACTCTGTGTATTCAGAAGATGTCAGTGTTTAACGTGATCTTATTGAAACTAAATGATGTGATGTCTATTTATAACTGAGGCGTCGAGGTTGTGGAAATTCTTCCAAGACGTCAGTGTAGTTCGAAGGGCGAGGATAATCATTCCCTATGTTTCCATTTCTGCTTGAAAATCCTCATAATGATTACAAAAAAGTGACATAGAAATAGAAAATCGGCAAAGATAACCATAAAGGAACAATAAACTGAAGCCACAGAATGATGCATGCATCAAGACTGAACTTTCCTCACATTAAATGCTGTAACTTTTCGTTATCTACAGAAGCATGTGCGCAGTCTGCATGTTCTGCACAAGTAGTCAGACTACTGTTCTACTCAGGAACACTTTGTTTTAATACTGTATTTGTCATTAGCGTGTAATTTAGTTCCATCACTGATAGCTGATGTTGACCTGCACCACTTGACAGATCTGATGGGGAGTCACAGATGTTTCTGGCTGTGTGTGTGAAGCTGCTCTCGTGCGGTGTTGCAGGCCTTCCAGCTGCAGGGCATGATGACAGTGGCAGTGTTGGTGTGTGGCTGCAGCCCCGGAGGAGCGTTCTCCAACATCCTGGCTCTGGCTCTGAAGGGGGACATGAACCTAAGGTGATTTCAGTCAGATCAGCAGATCGTTACTCAATCCAGATTAATGGAAGAATTTAGGATATTGTTCAGCTAATTAAAATCAAAGACTATACCAATGAATGAAAGTTCTGTGAAGAGAGCTGTATAGCTGTGTGTGTGTGTGTGTGGAACATCGTTACAGGTTGCTTCATGAACTGGCTTGTTAAAGCAGGCTGTCAAACACTTTTTTTTTTTTTTTTTGCAATATTCAGGCATCAACAAAGTTACCAACAAAATTCCATCTTAGTACTAAATGATCTGAATGATCACACAGCTTATTGTTCTTAAAACAATTAAAAAATAACAATGTGATGCATTTTCACACACCAGCAACAAAAGACACATGGTTTTGGATATTCTGGCTTAATCCAACACCTGAGGATCTTATCAGATGCTCTGAACCATAATCTGAACAGCGTGACACATTAAGATCAGATTTTATTAACAGTGTTAATAAAAGCATTTAAATGGGAATTCTGTGTGCAGATCAGGCTTTTAGACAGCAGACAACAACACAGTTCTTGTATCATGAGCAAAAAAAAAAAAAAAAAAAAAGTGTAATTTTTCAAAAGAAAACTCAAGACAAAAAAAAAAAAAAAAAAAAAAACCTTTCCAGGCTGCAGCTGGAGAACACATCTGGCTGCTGGAGGCCTGATCGGAGCAGGACTTTGGGTTAATGATGTCCTCAGACAACAATCTGGAGTGAAAGAGAGACTTTACAGATCAGCTCAGTCAGTCCCGAGGTGTTTATCAGCTGTTTATTGGGTGTTTATCAGTTTTCAGCAGGTTGCTGGGAGCAGCTGATTTCCCCCTGATTGCAAACGTCGATCAATGCGAGCGTTTTCTGGGACCTTTGTTTTTTTAAAGCTGATGGACTTCAGGGGGGAAACTGTTTGGTTCAAATCGATTCTTCTACTCCGCGTCAGCTATCAGTTCCTCCTTGTCAAGGACAACAGAAAGGAAATGTAGCCGCTGGAGGAAGATGAAACAAAATGTGTCTGTGAAGGACGGACGTCCCACCTCCCACTCCGGACCGGCCGTGATAATAGGATGCAAAAGACAGCAGAGGAAGAGACCACCCACTTCGGCGCTCCTCATCTTCTCAGCCGTCCACGTCCTCCACGGTGCAGAGTGAACTCTCCACGGACACAAATGGAAACATGCCTATCTCCAGCCGCCTCTCCCAATAAATGGAAACAACTTGTCGCTCCAAAGTGATAAAAGTTACGAGAATAATACAATGTTGTGAGGACAGTCTATGTGTCAATCCACACTTGAAGGATATTAATATGTCGGACTGTTTTTGTGCTCCAGGAACCTTTGACTCAATAGAGAAATAGAAAAGGAAATACTGTCCTGGTTATTCAAACGTATGGAATTTCATTTGAAAACCAGTTTCTTAGCTCTCTGGAGTCCAGTTCCATCAAGGCGGAACATCCAGCAGGGAGCTGATGATCTACCTGCTGAGTTTAAAATGGCCGACCACTTCGCAACATTTATTTCTGAGCGCTACGTGGCAGACGTCTGAACTGTAGCTGTTTGGAAGTTGCAAGTCTCGTTTCTGGCTGTGTGTGTGGCCGCTGTGCTGACTCTCCCTTCAATGCTTCACTGTCCCGCCAATCTGCACGCCGGGAGCGTCCAGTCAGCTCTGTGCTAGATGATTGACCAGGCAGAAAACCTTCATAAACACGATTAGAAATAGTAAAAAAATAGCAATGCGGGTGAAGTTGTGAGCATTGGTGCGGTCTGAAGTTGTCGTTCCTCTCTCCCCGCAGCATCGTGATGACCTCCTGCTCCACCTTGCTGGCTCTGGGCATGATGCCGCTCCTCCTCTACATCTACTGCCAGGGCTTCGCCAACGTGCACAAGCTCGTGCCGTACACTCAGATCGTCATATCGCTGGCCCTGATCCTCGTGCCCTGCGGCGTCGGCATCGTCATCAACCACTACAGGCCCAAGTACGCCAACATCTTCCTGAAGGTTCGTGCAAGCGGCGAGTCGCCGTCGAACTGAAATGGACGCTTTGCGCTGACGGTGCTCTGGTCCTCAGGTCGGCATCTCCGTCTTGCTGGTGAGCGTCGCGACAGTCATAGTCATGCTCGTCGTCGAAATGGGAGAAGCCTTCATGACGGTGCTGGCGCCCAGCCTCATGGCCATCTCCTTCATCATGCCGCTCATCGGCTACTCCTTCGGATTCGTCATCTCCTCGCTCTTCAAACTCAGCCACTCGTACGCGTCTGCCGTCACTCCTGTTTTCCGCGCCGCCTGTGATATCCGAAGACGCCTGTCCCCTCCCTTCAGGCAGCGGAGGACTGTTGCCATGGAGACGGGCTGTCAGAACATCCAGCTGTGCTCCACCATCCTGAAGGTGGCCTTCCCGCCGGAGGAGACGGGCCCGCTCTTCATGTTCCCCATGATCTTCGGGATCTTCCAGCTGTCGGAGGCCGCGGCGCTCATCGTGCTGTTCAGGTGTTACGAAAGGTTCACCAGCAAGGAGAAAGGTAACGGGGACGGCAGGATCCCCGGGGTCCACGCCCGATAAGTTAAAATGATTAGCAAAAAACACATTGAACTCTTTCGTAATAGTGATTTTTCTAGATACACCTATAAAATGAAGTGACAGGGAAGTCCAGTAGATTACAGTTTGTTTCTAATTCACTCTAAACAGAACCCTGCCAGCCTGCGATCAACGAGAGCGACATGAAGGAGCCTCTGAAGAAGCTGAACGCGGAGAAAGACCCAAAGGATCACCATTTCTCCGAAGCTTGAGCAGCTTCCGACATCTCCCAGGCTGTATAACCTCATCACTGTAGTAAAACTAACTATACACACATTAAAAAAAAAAAAAAGTTTAGTTAAAACTGATTTATTGGTTACGACTATAGCCTTCCTACGTTATACAAACATCCCTCATTTTTTTCACTGAAAATAAAATCCTCATGTACAAAAGTGTTTGTCAAACTCCGTCTACGTTTCGTTAAACCACAGTCACATCAGTCACAGTACCAACAAGTATTCTTGGAATTACATTTAAATCCTTTTCAACACAAGTCAGAAATCTGTACACAAACTCCCCAATTAAAAAAGAAAAAAAAAACAAAAAAAACAAAAACAATCAAAATCAAAGCTTAACGGTCACAGAATGAACCTGCAGGAGACATGAAATCAATTCATCATACGTGTGTTTAACTCAGTAACTTTACACGAGGGCTCTCACCACTGAAGCTGCCTGTTACGAAGGTCTGTGAGTAAAACTGGAAAAACTGGAGTTGAAATATGTCCAATCGTTTCAAAAAGGGCAAATTTGATTTAAATTAAAAAAAAAAAAAAAAAGAAAAAAGACCATGCAAGCATCCCACTACACAGATGTCAATGCAGCAGCTGTGGTCGGTACGATGAGTCTGAGAAGTCAGGGGATCAAAGAACGGCATCTCATTTCTGATGGGAAGAAGAAGTGCTGATCACAGCTGATCCACGCGAAGAGAAACACCGACGGACGCTCCGCTACACTCGGTACGCTGCGCACCTGAAACCAGCTGGAGGAAGGAAAAAAAAAAAACTTTCAAACGACATTGACGGGGACGAAGTGTTTGTTTTATACCACCTGAAGTCTGCAACACTGCTCTGCACGCCTAATGATGTGTGTGTGTGTGTGTGTGTGTGTGTGTGAATGTGAAAAAAAGAAGGGAAAAAAAAAAAAAAAAAAAAAAGGGCATCCAGGTAAAACAGCCAAACGTTACTGAATGAAAACTCATGTGGGCTTTAAAAAGAGCTCCAGCGCGTGTGTCGTCTCCGCTCGGCTGATTGTACTCATCCTACGGGCCGCTTCCGCCGCCGATCGCCGGTGAGTCGGCCGGCTCTTAGCGCTGGCTGTCTGTGGAGCGAGAGCGGGAGCGGGATCGGGAGCGGGATCGGGACCGGGACCGCGAGCGCGAACGGGAGCGCGAACGTGAGCGGGAGCGCGAACGGGAGGCGGAGGCCCTCTGGGCGGGGGCGGGGGAAGGGGGGGTGGCCGACTTGTTCATCTTGGAGGAGCGCTTGGCCGCCTCCTTCGACTTGGAACTGGGGGACGAGGCGCCTCCCGCCGGCGAGCGGCTGCGGGAGCGGGACGGCGTGCGGGAGCGGGAGCGGGACCGCGACCGGGAGCGAGAGCGGTTGTGGGGCTTGGCGGGGCTGCGGGAGCGTCTCGGCGAGCGAGACGCGGAGCGACCTCTGGACCGGGAGCGAGAGCGGGAGGAGCTGTCCGACCGCGAACGACTCCTTGACCTGTGGAAGAGGAGAGAAGGACTCTTACTGGAACAGAAATACTCACAACTAAAAGCTTCTCCTTCTATAATCAATACAGACGTGGCATTCAGACATTCAAAAACTTCAAATATGTAACTTTATTTGTGGTAATAAAGGTTCACTGGAACATGGAACATCTTAACCATCTCTTGACAGCGCAATCTGTAGGTGTTTCTGATTTCAGATTAAAAGGACGAGGATTTCTGAATGCAGGCTGTGAATTAGACGCGGTTAACAGACCACTCACTCACCTCTTCTTTGCTGCCTCAATGAGCTTGATTTTCCTGCCATTGATTTCTTTTCCAGACAGTTTATCAAGGGCATTTTTCAGATCACTATAAGAGGCAAACTCAACCACCCTGGACAGACAGAAAGAAAAGAAACGTTACGTTTGATTCAATCTAAAGTGAAACGATGTACTGAGTATCTGCCAGGTGATGGGGGGGGGGGGGGGGGGGGGGGTTCGTCTTACCCTTCGTTGAGCTTTGGGCGATGTGCGTCTGCAAATGTTACTTCGCCAGCTTGTCTCATGAAATCTTTCAGGTCCTACACAGGTAGACAGCGGTCAATTCGCGGAGAGGCACAGAACACACACACAGGCTGAAATATGAACTGATTTATTCAAAAAGAGAGATGGTTAGAATCTGTGACAGGACTACACAGGCTAGATAAGGAGAGCGAGTCCAAGGACCTCAAACACTGATTAATTTAACTCAATCAATCAATTGGGTGCTTTTTTGTTTTAGTTTTTTTTTTTTTTTCTTTTTAAAGGAATTTCATGATCTGACGAACTGTGTAAATGGACAATTTCGACATGAACCAATCAGAATAGTTGCCTTTAATGGACATGCTTTGAGATCCTTGGACAAACGTCTCATTAAGACTAAGAGAAATGAACACCATCTGCATAGACTGAACTGCAGTGGTGCCGCCTGGGCAGCATTTGGCACTAAGAGCCCCGCTGTCCCTGGCAAGGAGGGCACAGGGCTCCGCGCCGGGAACCGCCCCTGCCTCGGCACCCCACCTCAGCAAAGAGAGTGAACAGGGTGGAAGAGAGGAAACTACTACCTGAGAGCGAAACCCCGTGGGGGGGCGGGCCGCAGGCTCTCCGAGCCCGCCATAACCAGGATAACAGCAGATTATATCCATGGGCACCTGGGAGGAACTCACACTCTCTCTCGCGATGTGCGGGAACACCAGAAGGGGGGAGGGGAGGGGGGATATCGATCGATCGAAGCCCCTCAATTTAACGAACCATCGATCAACACGCCACCACCGCCATCATCGACTCTCGCTCTTTTCCTCTGCTTTCTCTCTGCCAATTCTGTTTCCTCTCTCCCGCTCTCAACCACGCAGCAGGCGTTGCGAGCGAGTGAAGGGGCCCACCGGCGCCTCTAGTGTGGAGCGAGCGCTCACATGACCAGCAGGCATCAACTAGGAGTTCAGACTGGCTGACACCACAGGCTCAACCCAGACAGAAGGACCCAGAAGGGGTTAACTCCACCATAAGCGAGCTCTTCCACATGACACAACAGTCAGGCTGGCAAATAAAGGGGTGAAGAATTGGTTAAAATTTTGAAAACAGGAACAAATTTAAAGAGATTGCTTGTAGATAATAATCTTTGAGTCATTGAATAAACTGCGTGAGGTGAAGGTAAAGAATTCAGAAGCTTACAGAACAACTTTGCAAATACAAGTAATACAGAACAATCAGTTACTAGTATGGTCTTTAGCAGAGTCACTATGTTTAGCAGCAGTCCTACCACTATATGTGTACACTGTATGTATATTGTTGGAGGCAGAGTCTAGTAGCTGTGAAGATGTAGCTTCTAGAAACTTGAAATAGTGGTGATGCTGACCTGCCAGCTGACGCGAGAGGACAAGTTCTCCACAATCAGACGGTTCTCCGTGCGCATCGGAGGCGGATTGCGACTGAGGGCAAAGAAAAAAAAAAATGCATGGCGGCGTATAAAAGTCTGTAATCATTTAATTTACCTCAATGAACCTCGTGCTGATGCTCACCTCCGACTGTTCTGAGACCCTCGGCCATAGCGGTCAGAGAAGCGGCCTCCTCCGCCGCCACCACCCCGGCCACGTCCGCCCCGCAGCCGTACACGAGCGTGCTCAATGGTCACCCTGACAGTGACAAACAGGAGGGAGAAACATTGAATGAAGAGATAAATACTTATCTATTTTGAGTCACATGTTCAGGATGAGGAGAAACTTGCTCACCTTTCATTGCACAGCTCTTTGCCATCGAGCTCATACACGGCATCCTCAGCGTCTCGGGGGTCATCAAACTCCTACAACACACCAGACACGTGACGCTGCCATGCCTCTGCAGTTTTTCTGAGCGACTGAAAATGAATGATGACGGTGACTCGACGGCTCAACTCAAGGTCGATGTCTGCCACTGGCGTCAGGCTGATGAGAGATTCACTTCACTCAACAATTCAAGGTTGAGAAATTACTTGTCCAACAGCTAATGTCAAACGTGAGGCCCGTGGGCCAAGATGAGCCAACAAGATGCTTCAATCCGGCCCATCAAACCAAGGACACAGGAAAGTTTCAATGGAAGCACTGATTTTTTTTAAAAAACTGTTCATCAATTAACGTGTTCTTTTGTAATAACCAACATGGACGGATCTTGACTCACTACTGCCACACAGCGGTGAAGACTAGAAGTGCCGTAACCTTACCATCTATACTGGCAAATTTATAGCGGGGGCTTTTCTTCAAATAGAAGCAGAAAATTAGGCATTTGTGTGTAACAGGCGCTATGAATCTTCCTTCCTTCCCTCCCTTCCCTCACCACAAAGCCGAAGCCTCGCTTCAGGTCGATGTCTCGGATGCGGCCGTATCCCTTGAAGAACCGCTCCACATCCTTCTCTCTGGCGGAGGGACTCAGACGGCCGATGAAAATGCGGCAGCCGCTCATGTCTGGTTCACTAAAAAAAAAAAAAAAAAAAAACAAAGAAAAAAAGCATTATTCAGAGGGGACAGAGGCTTTCCAGCTGATTCCCATCACCGGCTGTATTTAAGGAGACTTGGCCTGTCCCTCTGAGGCCTTGCAGCGACATTAACCAGCAAATCGGTTTGCATGGGAATACAGACTAATGCAAGACACACAGGCGGAGAGCGCCGGTTTTAATAACACTACAGCCGCACTAACAAACTGCAGCTCGGTACATCTGGAGCACATACCTCTTCAGGCGGGGAGGTGATGCTTGCTGTCGACAGTGTAACCGCTAAGTCCTGAATCAAACAAAATGGAGCCTCGCTGTGTTCGGAAAAGTGGGCTCGACCTCCACTCACGTGACTCATCCAGCACACTGCAGAAACACGGAAACACCCGAGGATTCCCGAGTGTGACGTAATCCACACGGCGAAGGCGTTCGCTTGATGCAGTTTTCCATTCTGGCCACGAGGTGTCACTCTAACCCAAGAGTGCGTTCACACACGCAGAAACAAAAGATATCAGGCCTTCTGTACACAGCAGCAAAATCCTCAGCTGGAGAATTCTACAGGACGTTACAGTTTTTCTCAGTCGCTTTGGTGCATTTCTCACATCACTTTTTAAATCTGCACAACAGTTAATGCATTTCTCAAAAATAATTAGAACAAACTGCAAAACCTGGTTGATAACCTGCCAAATGTGTACCATTTGCTTCGAAACAGATAGTTAATAGCTCAAAAGCAAGATTTCCCGTCAAGGAAAGTGTCAGTGTCATCAGAATTAAAAGTCCTGACACCATGGTTTATGAACAAGTTTCAAACATGTTTCAAAACGTTTTCATGATGACAGTTTACTCTGTAAGGCAGATCTTCGTGACACTACTTGTGCTCAAGATAGCTCATATATGCTGTTTACACAGCCATTTCAAAACTACAGTAAAGTTACACATTATTGTATTTAATGAGGTAAACTCAGCCCAGAAGCTCCAGAAGCATTATTTGTTGGAAGGAAAGAGAAACTGCTGCTATGACGTCCGCAACAGGCTAAACGTTGTGGAGGTTGAACTAACTGTTGTGCAAATATTAATAGTGATGTGAGAAATGGACCAAAGCAATTGAGAAAAACTGTAAGAAAAGCTAACAAAGCATCACAAGCGACACGCATGAAACATTTAAGCCTCCAGAAATCAGAGACTTCATAGTACTGTACGTGCACTGGTGTGCTGCTGGGTTTAAAACGTATTGTTCTGTCATCCTTTTACTTGTAACATTTGTTCATGTTGCGTTTTTTTATTTATTTAAACTGTTTGTTGTATGTTGTTTTACTATTGTACATATCTATCATATATTTGATGTTAACTTGTGCTGTAATTCTAATGATGTGACATATATTGCTTTACATGGAGCTGAATTCAACTCTACAGAATATGATCCTTCTTTTTAATGCCCTGATCGTATATTGGTCTATATATGTTGCTTTTATTTTAGTACATTTGTATACAGTGGTATGTTCTTTTAGAATATTTGTATATATTACCAAGGCATATTATAGTGAATCCATGAGTGGTATAAAAATTGTCCCAGATAAATAAAGTAGGCTATCTATATCTCTTATGCTGCAAGTCTTCTCAAATAGACCAAGCTGGCTTTCTCAAGAACTACAGGAGTGAATCAATCAAAGCGATGACCTTTGATATGGTTAAGTTAGACATACTTTCATTTCAGACTTGTAAATGTTTAACTCCAGCAGCAGGCCGCCGACAGTGACTCCCACATGAACATGAATAAACAAGGTTTAACTGGGCCTCCGCTGTGTCAGTCCAGGTGATGCCCCCTTTTTTCCCCAAAAATTTTTAAAAAAAAATGCTTAAATTTTGTTTGATTCCTTCATGCTGTAACGGTATTGCCGATTAAATTTTCTGTAATTTTTCTTCCATCCTGAAATGTAGTCATTCTTTGATGGCATTAATCAATGGAGACGACCACATAAGTTTGTTATAAAGCAGATCTCAATGGAAAACTATATATATGTTTAGACATTTGAAACAAGTTAAAATAAACGATGGCTCCTGGTGCCTGTGTTGTCATTCAAAGTGAACTGCAGCAGGATGTCCATGTGCAAAACGGCGGTAAATTCTTCCAGGACCTGATCCAAAGGAAAATGAATCATGTTCTTTTGGCTCACACACACAGACGCAGATACACACGGCAACCACTGAAACAGTTAGACAAGAATTTGTCTATGATCCTTATTTTCCTGAAATGACAGCCACATGGAGGAGGGACAGAAAAAAAAAGACACATTATCTTCCACATTCAAAAGAAAGCTTTAATTAGAAAGTTATATACACACTGTAAAATTAAATTAAACTTTATACAAATATTAAATTACTATCTTCACACCCACTGCCATGTACAGAGGAAAAAAAAAACCGAAGCTGAAAGCATTGAAACTAGGATTCGAGATGGGTATTTGTTTTTTCTTTTCTTTTTTTGTCTGTTATTTTCAGGGGAGCAACACCGTACAACAGTGTCTCTGAACACAAAGTTAATTTCTTTTTTTCATGTCCATTATGTTTTAATGCCTTGTCGCAAAAGATAAGCCAAGGAGTAATTAAATATAGGTGCTTATAGGTTCACCATCATCATCATCATCATCATCATCATCATCATCACAGTAGCCTGAAGAATTAGGGGGAGGACAGGAAGGACGGACATTCGTTTAGTCGTGTCCACAGCAAAAGTAAACTCTGATAAATATGCAAAGACAGTTCTATGCATAGAATAGAAAAGAATCGAGTAAGGCCATTTAGGAAAACAGAACAATGTTGAAGTAATGTAAAGCGACCGAAGCAGAGGCTTGGGATTATACACGAACAAAAGAAAATGTACAAGTCTAAGGCAACATTCTGTTTGCATTATTAATGTAGCCGTCGACAGTGACAGACCATGAACGCCAGATCGAACTGAGAGCGAAGATTCAGATTGGTCGTTGTGTCTTTTTTCTTTTAAAGTGGCAAAGCTCAAAACAGTAATTCTGCGGATCTGTCCGAGTCCTGCTGTTTCCAGGGTGACCAGCTCAACCATCGAAGCCGTTCAGGTGGCGATGAAGACGGAGGATGACTCGGGGAAAAAAAACAATGAGACTCTTTCCTATATTTGCACTTGGCATTGGAGACGTGAGCAAGTATATATGTGACAGGGGTGAGGTGGGGGTGCTATAGAACAAAAACTTTTTTTTTTTTTCATCGCTTCACTGCAACCAGTTGCAGTTCGTGTCAATAATGCACAAAAGTGGAGTTCAGTGTGAGGATGGGTGCGAGCCAGTTCCTCTGAGGAGATCTGTGATTTACAGCCATTCATCAGGCAAGAACAAGCATTCGAGCTGGAGAGCAGATGAATAATGCGCACACTGTGTGGCGGGTTTGATGCTCAGGGTGACGCTGGTTTCTACATGTGAGTGATTTCACGCCGGGAGGGATGTTTTCCTACGCTGAGAGACGGAGACGCTGTGAAGCCTGACTCTGATCAGGGGAGGAGCGGGGGGTGGACAGAGACAGAGAGAGACAGAAGTCTGGGAATGGCTGTATCAAGGCCTGCCATATGAGGACATGGAACGCCCTGCTTCACTCACACACACACACACATACACACACATAACAAACACACTCACATGCACTCAGATTCAACAACTCAAAGCAAACAGAAGCACACGCCAAACAATAAATACAAAAAGAAAGAGAAAAATTAACAAAGTCAAAGCATTGTCATGTGCCCAGTCACCAGGTTCAACGACTCTCTTCAGCTCAGACACTTTGTGACTTGAAGCCTCCCTTTTCCTAGTTGAAGATGTGCAGCACCAAAAACAAAACAACAACAACAACAAAAAAAAACACCAATCAACCCCACTCATGCAACAGAATGAGCAGCTTCCAGACAGCAGGTGCAGCTGGCAACAGAACGGGAAAGAAAGGAGCAGCTCCGTTAATAGCTGTGATATGGTGCATCAGGAAACGCTGCACTCCTGCTTTTAGCTTTAGTGAAGTGGTTGTCACTCCGACTAATCCATATGCCAGACTGCATACACCGATAGCTTCAGAGGGAGAGAGAGAGAGAGAGAGAGAGAGAGGGAGAGATGGAAAGACAGAGGAGGCTTCATGCTTCATTCAGAGTGGGCCGCTGTGCTGCGACAGCAATAACCGAAAACAACATGCAGCATTCACAAAGAGGGCCGCACGGAACTTCACTCACAACTTTTCAAGTACAGCGGGAAGACGATTTGAGTTGCGAGCGCCGCCGCCACGGCGTCGGGAGCGGAAATCACAACTTTGTTTTTTTCTTTTCTCCTGTGTCTGCAGTACGAGCAAACACAGTCCTCGTGTTTCACTTGCCTTCTCTAAAAGAAGCCTCTCTGAGAGATTTTAAAATAGAGAACTACACCTGGGTGGAGGCAAGTGCGTGGTAATATATATCCTATAGTACACAACCTTGACTCAGCATGTATGTTTTACTCATATACACAGGATCTACAGGGTTTCCGTTGAGCTGGCGCCACTTGGTTAGTCTGGCTCGTCTTGAGGTTGATCCAGCGGTTGGATCCTGCGGCGCTCCACCGTTGCTTCGGTTGCAGTATCGGTTGTTGGCTTGGCTCTGCGCGGATAGCGGCGGCAGAGCAGGCTGCGATGGAGGAATGGGCATCGTTCTGGTGTTTCTCTCTGCTGGCTGCTGAGGGTGGAGGAGGGAGGGGCGCCACGGGGGAAGAGGGCTGGCAGCCACAGTCAGTCCGGCCCAGCAGTGAGAGAGATAGGGAGAGAGGGGCTCTGCTGCAGATGCTGATAGCGGGCCGGCAGGCTTCATGCTTCCTTCAGCAGGGGAATATCTGCAGGGGAACAGACCAGTCATCTTAGAGACGAGCAGCAGCTACACACGCCTGCAATCCATTACATCACCCTGTACACCCAATTTCACTCAGATTACCTGCTTCAGTTCTGAATTTGCCGTTTACACTGAATGTGGTTCACTCTTTTTCTGCTTTGACCCCAGACTGAGCATTCATGGTGCTCGATATAACCCACCCTCACGTCTTCTAAACCATGCTGGAGACTACGTCATCTGATTTCCAGGATACACTCTAGACAGGTGTACAGTCCATTACAGGACAAACACAAAGACGCACACTCACATTCTCACTGCCAGGCAATCTAGAGTCACTAATGAGGTTAAAATGCAGGCTTTGGACAGCGGGAGGAAACCGGAGAACACGGAGAAACCTGCACTTGAACCACGGATCGTATTGGTTACACATCTCAGGTGTATCACTGACGCACAGGCAAACAGATTAAAGGTCCTAGAATTCCAGCCTGGCGTGATGAATGGATGGATCAACAGACACTCGTTTGGATGAAAAAAAAATATATAGCAGAGGAAGAATAAAATGTCATGTGGAAGAAATGAAAAAGGAGCTTAAAGGGGTAAACGTCAATACCTATAATGTCTGTGATGAAAAGAAGAGGAAAGCAGCTGTGCTGAATCGATTCTCTTACCATCAGAAAACTCGTCAGCGGAGGTGACGGAGAGCAGACTGTGCTGGTCGCTGCTCTCAGAGTCTCTGCGTAGAGGTAGGGGGCCGGCGCACGCACCCCCAGGGTGCTCCCGAGCCCACGATGATGAAGAGGAGGAGGAGAAGGAAGAGGAGGGTGCCTGATGAACCAGCACTGTCTCTGCGTGATGGCGGGAGGAGAAGGACGAGGAGGAGGAGGTGGAGGGGAGGCAGAAGTCTAAGTCTCTGTGGTGGCGAGATCTGCCGGAGCCGTGGCCTCCCGCGGCCCCCTGAGGAAGCCCCTCCGACAGAACGATGGGGACTCGGGACTCTGGGGGAGCTGGAGGTGGCGGTGGAGACGGGGGAGGAGCAGAAGCGCCACAGGGTCCACTGCTTCCATAGACGGCCTCTTCGTAAGAGGGCAGCGTCACCTGGACACCCTCCACCATGATGGAACTGGGGTGGCCCGAGACCCCCTGTTCTCTCCTGGTGAAACACAGCCAATGATCAGAGACACGGTCAAGTGTCGTAACTGGAGTGAAAATCAGGTTGCAAGTCACACGTGATGGCTCTGCTGCAGCAAAACCTCCGTGGGGAGGCGATTAGCGCTGACTTGTACAATCCCTTTACAGCCCTGCGGTCCACGACGCACGAGAGCCAATGGTCCTGGCCTTCATGTCACCGAGTTAATGACCGAGATCAGATTAGCTCTTTTCATCTGCGTTCATTTCTCAGGTATTCAAGACATGCCAACTCGCAGAACTAGTCATACGTGAATAACTCTGCATAACTAGTCCGCCGAAACTTCTGAGGAAGAGGCGTGTCCGTGGAAACAAGGCGATACAGCCAAAGCAGTAAAAGAATAAACTCAGTTCACAGAATACAAGAAACAGAGAACCGACTTGACACTGATTCCAGTGATTGATAGCTGATAGTTTCTCACGACACAGACGATACGGGGACACGACATGCAAATGTGGTGCTCCTGAAGTGCCAGCTCACCCAGTCTCACTGACACTCCCTCACCACTACCTACAGAGCTGGAGCACACCGGCCAGCCTCCACACCTCTTTCACTTTAACTGAGACGGTGGCGAGCAGTAAAAATGGGCACGACAGCCCAGAAACTCCATGTCAGTGTGAAGGGTGGGGGGGCAGGGCTGTAGTTTACACAAGTCTTCAGTTTCTGCCTCAGAAAAACTTCCTTTAATGAAACTGAGAACAGAGACTACGCACAAAGTCAAGCGTCATGCGGGAAAATTAAACTTTAACTTCAGGACAAATGAAAAAGTGAATGACGTCACGTTTATGATGTGATTCGGTGAAGCGGAGAAACTGTCCTGAGAGGAACCTTGGAGGCAACGTCACCGTTTATTTGATCATTTCACATTTAGAGCCAGAGGTGCCAGACTAACATTCCACTAACAAAAGTTATATCTTAAATTATAACATGAAAACCCCTAAATGATTTCAACCCACATGTATCCTCTTAATTCAACTCAGAGGTGGTGTGAGGATGCAGCACGTCTCTTACCTGTTGTGATGGAAGGACTTGAGCTTTGGCTGAACAAGAACAAACAGCACAACTAAAAGCAGGATAAGAGCAACAGAACTGGCTGTGGATGCCACAATAGACAGGGCTGGTATGCCATGCAGAGAGCTGGGCTCTTTATCTGGAGGACAACAGAAAACAAAGAAAAAATAAAGTCAGAATGTTGCCCCCATGTTGTTTTTTTTCCTCTAAACAACCGAGGCGAGCAGAGAAAGCGGACCTTGTGTGAGTCGGCAGCTGATCTGCATGGGGCCGTCCCACTCGCCGTTCTGGCAGGTGAGGAACTTGTAGTTCCCCTTCAGAGCGTAGCCCTCGTCGCAGAAGTACTCGATAACGGTCTTCTGGGTGAGATGGCAGGGAGACGGGTGACAGCGGTAGCCCCCGTTCTCCGGTTCAGTAGGAGGCGAGCACACTGCAGAGAGGCAGACGGAGAGTGGATTGTGATTGCTGTTGTTGTGCACGGGGAAAGTGTTTGGCATTATTTCTACCTGCGGACAGGTTTGATTGTGGTTGTCTGAAGCGTCAGACTTTATCTTAAAATGTTCCCGGCTTGCTGTCAAGGACAAACCACTGTGTCGGCGTTTCAAACTGCGAGATGGAAAGTCCGATTTGACGCAGTGTGGTCTTGACATGCTGAACCGAAAGTCCAGAAAGCTGACCTTTTAAGAAGTTAAAGCGCGGTCATGTTCTTTAGTGAAATGTGCTGAGCTGCATGTAATAAAGCAGAGAAATCTTTCCGAAACATTTTCTGGAGGCTTTAGTAAGGCCACGTTTATGAATCTGAAGATTCCATAAAAAAATGATGACTGAAAACGAGAATTTAATCAATTTTTCTTGAAAAACCATGAATAGCATCAGAAACATTTATGAGACTAATCCTGTTCTTCCTGTATCAGCCTCTGTCCGCTGACTTACCATTGCTTTTGATGCAGCGTGGAGGTTCATAAGACCATGTTCCTGCACTGGTGCAAATGATGGCCGTGGGTCCGTCCGCAATGTAGCCATGCCAGCATCCATACGCCAGCAGGGTGCCGGGGGGAAAGGAGCCCCGGTTGGACTCGGTCTGGTTCAGCAGGTCTCCGTGCTGCACGCTGGGCGGCCGCCCACAGCCTGAAGACACACAGAGAGAGCGTGACGGAGGGTTGGTTCAGCACACACACATCTGAGGTATATTCCTCTGTGTTATGTAAGGCACTGCCAGCTGAGGGCCGGCAGCCAACTTTCAGTCTTTTTTCTCACATTTTAATAATGTAAGGTAACAAAGTAATTATAAGGTGGGGATATAAACGCAGGAGAGATGAGCCTGCCTCTGGACATGATATGGATTCTACTTTTCAACCCCTACCCTATACAGGCCTCCTGGGGGAACAAGTGTTTGCCCTGTGCAGCATGCTTCCCGGCTCTTGGTGGAAGGATCCACCGTTATTATGTCAAATTTACGAGTGTCTGTGTCGGTTTCCATCAAGGACTAACGGAGAGCCCAGATCATAGTTATTCAGCGACCCTAAAGTTTTAGCGTCACATTAATATGGTGCTGCTGCAACAGTGTGGCTGTTTCATTACACTGACATAAAGTATGCACTGCTCCCCTCTGCAGGAAGCCGCCACTGGGTCAAACAACTTTTCACAGGGAAACTCTGTCAAGTTGGCAGGCTGAGCTGATAATTAAAGCTCACTGGTATTGTCATCTGAAACTCGGCTGCTTTTTTTTTTTTTTTTTTTTTATACCAGCAGGAGCAAAGCACTGTATCACTATGACGAGTGAGACAGAAGGCTATATATTCTGCACAACAGAGAATACCTCGAGTGCTTACAGTGGATTAAAATGTCAAAAAATGAGCTTCACAGAGATATGATTCATCTTGATTATCTCCTGTTCATTAAACAGTCTTCATCTGGTGCTACCGTTGCTTCTATCTGGCAGTGAGACAGATCCTTTGCAGCTCTCAGTTTGTCTTTAATGAAAGACTTGAAGTTCTGGACGAGCCAATGAACACAGGATGAAACAGAAGACCTAAAGGTTACTGTGCTGCTTCCCATGATCCAGCCATGATATTTCAATAACATGCCAGCTTACTTGTATAATCACAGCGGGAAAGGAAATTATCTAAAGTCTTAATGCTCTCCCACTGCTCAAAACAAAGTACACACACACACACACACATGCTAACGTACACAGATATTTGGAGCACCATTGTGGTGGGAGCAGAGCGCTTGAATCCAGCAGATCTGACATAACAGTGGAGCACCTGTGTCAACGGATACCAGACAGCAGGAGGCTGAGTTTATTCCCAATAAGACAGCTTTTAACGCCTGAATCTGTGGAAACCAGATGTAAACACGCCAACTTTATTACCTCTGATCTGGCTCATGGTTGGTTGGTTATGTAAGTTTGGGAAAGACATCTGAAGTAAAGCTGTTGTAATAAGTGAGGGACTTTTGTGCTTTTACTGATGCGTCTTAGTTGTTCGATACAAATAGGATTATACAACATTGTTTTTTGTTTTTTTTTTAACAGCAACAAGGAACATTAAAGCACTCTGAGACGGAAGCATTAATAATACCATCAACACTAACGACCATATGGCTCATTATTTAATCCATGGTGTGAGTATTTATAAAATCATATTAGCCATGGTCTATTGCAGGGCCTTATCACTTGCTTGGCATAAACACTCCAACACTGCGAACAGCCACTTTGTCTGGCCTGTGTGTGTTTAGAGATTGAAAGAGAGACTATTTCCACAGCAGTGCCTCCGACATCCTCTAATCGCTGGGAAGAGACGCCGCTCTAAGCTGGCAGCACAAGATTAAATGCAAATACTCAAATGTGTGAGTGCCTGCTCTCATAAAAGCTCAGAGTTAACACCCACCAACAAAAAGACACGCCTCAGGTTCAGACATGTGAAACCAAAGGGCGTGTTATTGAACTGCGCTGGTAACAGATTCTGTTGTGTGCTTGAGAAGACTGAACGAAAACATGAAATAACAGCAAAGTATTTGTTCAATGAAAAGGCAATAGATTACATACACGATGTGGAAACATATATTTTGTTATTTAGAGCATCACAGTTTCCTCTGGACCACGACAACACAGCCAGTTCACTGACATGACAGTGTGTCATTTGACAGTCTGACACAAGCAGTCGTCCCCTGAATCATATGGAGGCGACTGAAGACCCCAGAGGAGGAGATGGTAGTACACGTGATGAATTGATGACCCCCGGCTGTGAAGCAGCGGCATACAAAAAGGCCCCTGGGGGGGGGGGGGGGGGGGGGGTGCTGGGTTTTGGACAACAGCCTTTAACAATTGCTTTGGTCTTTTGTGGAGCACTCCATTCCAGTCAATAGGACTGTAGAAGACAGATGAATGTTAATGGGACTGATCATTTTTCTGTCTTTGAGGCCTTTTCTTATCTGCAGGACTGTCGAAGAAATGCAAAATTATTTTAATGTATGCTGAGTGATGCTGCTCGTTAACAAAGACAGTTGAAAAACTAATCTGGCTGCGTTGTGCGTACCACACAAATGACAGTGAAACTTGAAAGTAAGTTGTAAGAAGTATTTCAAACTCTTCCTTCAGGCTACAGTCCACACAAGGCACAACACATTAGATCAATCAGGTATTTATCAAGACATTTTATCGCATGCAATAATCTACCCAGCGTTCAACTGAGTCATGAATAATAAAAGATCTACTTTATCAAGAACGCCAAACTGTCTCACATTTCAATGCAGTACTTTAGACTCATTCCTCCAACAACTCCTTTCATTGATAAAAGTCATAACTTGAATATGTTCCTTCCTAAACATTTACTTTCAATGAAATGGGAGAAAAAGACGCTGAAAAGTTCTCTTCCACAACAAGCCTCCTCTTTGCTCATATGCTTTACTCATATGGATATATTTTCAATCATAAGTTGCAGTTTTACACTGTACATGGTATAATAACAACTTCACACAGGTTCCAAATATAGACTACGGATGTGCATAAAACACGTGGATGCTTGGCACTCTTCATCTCAAAGTCACGACAGTTTAAACAGCCAGAACAAAGAAAAAGAAGCTTAAAAAAAAAGTGATTGAAGAACTTGGGAGTAGTGGGATCACACTTGTCAAAGGAAGTCTGCGCTTTCCTTAGAGACAAATATATAATTATATTCAACCCCACAAAAAGAAATATGTTACAAAAGAAGACCGAGGCGACGTTGGGAAGTGATGCGCAGCGTATGTGACAAGCAGAAAAAGACGTACAGTGACGGGAAAAGGTACTCCTTGTCAGATAAATAATCTGGGGGGGGGAGAGAAACAGCGGAGCGCGGTGGCCCTGAGCAGTTATAGGCCACAAAACAAGGAGACATGTTGTGGCAAGTTACCATCGACCAGTAATTTTATGAGAGAGCGAGAGACGCCGTGGACTACAACAATGGGAAGAGTAGGGAGCAGCCAGCCACAATACATACCACACAGTGGCGAGGCTGCACAAATAAAGAGACACTTAAAGAAGTGAGATAGTGCAGTGGCTAAGGTACAACTTTCCTGTCTCTTACGTTCCCGTCACCCTCTCAGCCTCAATGTAATGGTGGCTTTAAAAACACACACACAGGGAAAAAAAAAAAAAAGCGATTAAAGCACGACGCAATGCCAGAGTGGATTTCAGCACACCACGTTTTGTGCTTATGAGGAAGAGTGTGAGTCATAGTCAAACACAAGCTGTTCTCCCACTGGCCTGATATGAAGAGCTTGCTCAAGAGAGCAGGTTTTCTGAGATTTGGTCAAAAAAAGAAAGAAAGAAAGAAAAACACACCCAATGTTTAATGAATACATCCGTGTATATAAAACCTACATAAAAGTTGTGGCTGATAGATGATCCAACATGTACTTTAAGTAATGACTGAAGACCCCTACAGGACTTCAGATAAGCCATTTGCAATGCTGAGTGAAATAAAATAGATATATAATAAGGTTGAACTATTAGAAATCTTCTGGGTACAGGACTGTAAGCTGATCAAAGAGCTTAGCTGTTAAAAGGTTGAAGGAACACTTCATGTATTAGGAGGCCGAGGCCAGGACAGAGCACCCATGAGGCTGATTGCTTATCCCAACATCCAGCGCCTTAAGGCTATGCCAGAGGAGACTCGGCCCATGGGGGGGCGTTAATATCCCCTGCTTTGCTCTGAAGTGCTGGGCTAGCTGTGAATATCTCCCTTTTCCCATCTGTTACTGATGGCACTCTCCTGCTTGGAGCAGGAGGATGGGTGGATTGAGGGGAATGCGGGCGGGGGAAAGACAGGGGCTTTGGCCCTCTTTGCCCAGCAAATTAAATTTCTAATTATCCTCTATTACAAGCTGGGAGCACACTAAAGCAAATCAGATACTGATGACTTCTACAGCCAGCTGTTTTGTTTGCACTGTACAACAATAGGCCATAAAAGAGGGCGTGTGTTTAGAAGGGGGGGTTGTGCATTGGATTAAGCTCAAGACCAAAACGGATGATGATGCTCTCTTTGGCCTGGTAAATATGTTTTTGTTCCTTTGTTGGCAGCGCTCCACATCCTCTGTTGTTGTTGTTTTTGACGTCGTTGCTGTCATTTTTGGGACAAGGGTGTTTTTGTTTTTTTTGCCACGTCCCCCCTGCCTCTCCCACTAATCCATGGGATTTTTTAGCCAAGCTGTTGTTATTGGAGTGCCGTACAGTGCGGTGCGGCTTGCAGTAGCGTAGCGTCGGAAAGAATGAAAGGGCTTGCCATTCATTCCTGCTACTGGTGGATATGGTCCAAGTTGGGAATTTTATATTCAATTCTAAAAAGCCTTGCAAACTATTTTCAAGAATGACTCAACAAGTTAATGGGATATGGGAAAAAAATAGTCAAATTAGCCTGGGCATAGCTAGCCAGTGCTGCTAGCAGCAGTAGTCGTTGTCATTCAGCAGATAAACATACAAATGTGTGGGTTGATGCGGTTGTGCAATTCCCCTGCAAAGTGATTTGTCAGTTGTTTCCCCCCCACACAGCCTACATGCTACCTTGTTTTAATTTTCTAGATCAAAGTACAGACAAACCACGGCTGTTTAGTGAGACAACGTCAATTCGTTTCCCACAGCACAGCTTTAAAGTATCAAAAGTTGAACAAGGGCTGCATGTGGCGTACAGGACACCAGTTGGCCTTGTCTGGTCTAAGGCATGGATTTCACTACGTACCAATCCCACACAGCATTTAGGAAACACTGGAAAACTGCAGCAACCTCCAATCTCATAACGTGAGGCTTTCAGGGAACATCAATACAGTGTAGAAGCTAAAACTGAAGACTTTTGTGGAGCTGAACACTACTTCTTTAGTCAGGAAAATCCTTTCATTCAACTCAAGACAGTCAGGATAGTTAAATCCACCTTAAAGTATCAGCCATAGAACATTTTGCAAGTATGATACGATAAGGAGAACTTCTTTTATTGTGTCCAAAATGATCTTGGATAGATTTTCAGACAAGAGAGACACTTCACACTATTGAATGACACAACAAACACACAGAGCGAGGTGGATAATCTCACACTGTGAAAAAGGATGCCTTTTGTCCGAGTGAATGATACTAGCAGTGTCAAGTTTAATGCACAAAGAGTAGTCCCGCTGAATTTTTCTTTTCATATTTTGTCCACGCATAAAACCTTGGCAACAGCTCAAAGAAAAAGACCAGAGGAGAACAAAAACAGTTTACCGAGCAGGGAGAGGAAGATACGGGAAAGAAACCCAACATATAATAGGATGACTTCAATTACTATAAAGGTGTAAAGAATACAGCAGAAAAATGGATGTGTGGAATCACAGGGAGCCATTTTTCTCCTGCTTCATCTTTTGAGTGTTTTGTGGGTGGGGAGAGGCCGTAGAGGGCAGGAGAGGGAAAAAGAAAGGCGATGAAGAAAAGGGAGGCTGAGTGGAGTAGATGCCATGTTTACTTGATCCACAGAACGTCTGCTGACTTTGGGTTGAATGACTCTGGTCTTCTTACAGGTGAATATCAGAACTGAGGCATGAGGACAGCAGATCTCTACATGTTTTTTTTCCAAATTATGTTGACCGCCGTACTGTTTAAAGGCAGCATAAATAACAGTTTAACCATTCTCCAACAGATAACTTTTCCCCCATAAGATGTTGTCTTTATAATGTTGTCAATAAAAAGCATGTTGTGCATTTATGTGCACCTCTTCACATTTACATTACAGTCTGAAGCTGCGGATGTCACAATGAACCCCCAAAAACAGAGATATTTGATGTTTGTGTTGTGCGAGTTGTTAGGATTGTGAATCTGAGCATAAGTACGGCAATCCATTTTTCACACGATGAGAAACAGCTTTGTGCATGACACACTGGTGCCAAAACCTACAGTGTCACTTGCAAAGTAAACAGGAAATCTGCCAGAAAATACGACAAAACATGTGAGCCTCCAAAGGAGCTCGTCCCAAAAAAACAAAAAAACCCATCGCTCACACAACGCTTCTCTTCCTGCAGCTGCAACGCAGAGACATAACCACACAAGCCACACTCCGCCAGAGTGAATGGTGTCTGTAAACAGGTAGAAACAGCTTCCCTCTCCTTAAAGCCTCAACCATTTCCCCCCCTCTGTTGCAGTGCATTTAGCAAGCCACGTGTGCTGCCACTACACCCCATTGTCTCTGCTCACTGAGGGATGGGGAACAGTGACAGATTTAAGCAGTGGGCCTCCAAAGAGAACAAGGGAAACTTTGCATTTGAAGGGTTAAATATGCATGTGAGGCCAAATCAGGGGTGACTGCAGGGTGGGGGGAGTACCACTATTGTGTGACCCGACATGCAGACATACACACACTCTCAGCCTGCGTGGAGCAGATGGGAGGATGTTAGAAGAGGGCGAACAGCTAGCTCCCCCTTCACTCTTCTATTGCCCTCGCTGCAAAGGACAGCTGGGAGGCAGACATTCCTTCTTCTCAGCTTTCAGGGGAAAACAAAAGAGTGTGTGGGGACCCCTCCTACACACACGTGCATGTGTTCAGATGCACACAACCCACCCCACCGAAAAAACTGTCAATGCAACTGTGGGCGGATCATATTTCAGCAGCTTGTGCCTGCCAGTGAGCAGCAGTGTGAGTGCTGAGCCCGGGACATTTGTTGAAGGTGAAAGTCAGGGAGATAATCTCGGCGCTGCTTACCAGAGCCAGCATGCTGAGGTGTTAGTAGCCGCTACCAAAGTCACTGGTGAGCAGGCAGAGTCGGGGAAAAATGTCATTTCACACGTGCATTTCTTTCTAACCGTCATACCTTTACTGTCCCGCCTGGGTTGCTTTGCGACCGTGTTGACTGCAAAAGCACACCGTGTACTACAGTCAACAACTGTCTCAAGGGAGCGCTCCATGAAACAAAGCAGCCAAATTCACAGACCAGGAAGTCTGATAAGACAACAGTAATTGTTTACTTCTGTTCTGTCAACATGGTGAGGTACAAGATCATGGTAATTTATCCTTTTGACAAACAAAAAGGCAGATAAAGCACAAATGCATTCCCACACTGATTTGCACCTCCTATGATTCAATAATACAGTCAGAGGAGCTATAGTCCAATGTCCATCGTCGCCATAATGGCGTCCAGATGGACCATGAAAAAGTGACTGCTTGTGTAATCACAAGGAGGGTGGACAAATGGCATAAAGCATCAGTGTGCATAGCATCCTGACACATGCTGCTTACTCCTCTGAGAGGAATGGTGTGCTGTGTGCCAGTCTGCGTCCCATCGTTTTTTTTTTTGTACGAGTTAGTCATTACGTGCTAACACAATGCAACAGAGGGGAAGTAAAACCTGAAACTGATGCCGATTTCATTATATCACGAGGAAGCTAATCAAAACCGTTATTAGCCTGCATTGTTGTAACCTATATTTGCTGGCGAGGTTCCTGGAAACAGTGCAGGCAGTTTCTGATAGATTGCAGCAAATATTGACAATAAAGCCCGGTTCGGTTCTTACCCTTTGTTTGCTCTGAGAATAAAGCCAATAATTCTGTCTTAAGCAAAACTATTGTGAGGAAATGAACAGCTGAGTGCACAAGATAAGCAAACAGCAACCAGTGATCTAAATTCTACAGTCAGTGTTCAGGCACGGGCAAGAAACCAAATGTGTTCTGTGTGTCACAGGCTACATTTCAAAGGAACTGGCTCCAGATCAGGGGCAAGACGCTCTATTATTACATGTCTACTCGGTAGTTTCACCCTGTCGAGACCAAAGCCTGTCTGGAGACAATTAAATAAACATTTCATCATAACAAAATGAATTCACAAATATTCATCAGTCTGCTTAGACCTTATGTAATACAGAAGTGACTTTTGGAAAAAAAAGAAATGAAAGTAAGTACATTGGTGTCAAGAAGAGTTCAATAATCCAGAGAACAACATCGTTTTATCATGAAGGCACTCCAAAGTTCATCTTATATTCCTGTTTATGAATTTATGAATGCCAAAACATCTCATAGTGTCAGCTCCCATGAAAGTAAGTAACTTCACCAGCACGTAGACACAGTGCGATTCTCACAAACAAAGCACAGCACATACCAAAACATTTGCTTAAAACTGTCAAATTATGAGTTACAGTACATAAAAGTAGGAAGGCTTTTTTTTCTAAATATTCTTTGTATGTTGTTAATATTAAAATTAGAGACAAAAAGTGATGTTCCCATATTTAAACGTCTTAAATATAATTTATAATTAAGTGAAGTGTTTTAAAAATGATCACAGTTCTTAGTATCTCCTGAAAAATGTTTCACTGAACACTAAATGTTGGTCAGACAAAAAAAAATTAAACAATTCATTAAAAAATAAGTTAGAAGGGGAAATATTTCTTGTATGAGTACAGACCTATGTAGAAATAAATAGCAGTAAATAAATAAATACATGGAAAAGCACATGTCCTATAAATCCCAATGCTATTACTCAAAGGGTTTCCAGGAGAGTTGCTTCAAAGACCTTCAACATTTGACTGATGTCGGTTACAAAGGGCAGTTCACAGATGATGTAATATGAACAGTGGGCATTAGAGTGGAGTTAAGCTGACAGGCTAGTAAATACCTCCGCACTCATTGTAATGCACGGTTTACATTTTATGGGATGGGATGAGACGAGGAAAACCAGGGATAATGAGAAACCGACTGGAAATGAGACCACGGCATGTACTCATGTATTCTGGTTGTGCAAACAATACGAAAATCTTTCAGAAGAACTTCTTTCAAAAGGGCTGCTCTTAACCCATCTGGCCGCTGCGGTGGGAGATTAGCAAGAAAGACGATGTCTCATCAACTCTCTTCCCCTTTATTTACACACACACACTACTCCAAGACGGCTGAAAGTCGAACGGGCCTAAAAACAAGACAGCGATGACTGAGTGCTTCGTCGGAAATGTACTTGGTTAAAGAGAAACAGCTGTACGCCACCTCCGCCCATGAAAACAAGCAACGCACATGCTGCATGATAGCACATGTCCAGCCCCGCCTTTCCCCTCAGCTGAAAAACACCAAGTCTGATCATCTGAGGCCCATTTTGCTGCCTGAGACTGTCTTTGCATGAACCCTCCACATGAACTCTGAAGTAAAGTATCTATGATGACTAAGTTAAGGTTAAAAAGATTCCACTCGAAAGAGTTCAGAGAAAAAGAGGACAGTGTTGCCCCATTTCTACATCACAGCCGCTGAGCATGTTAAGGCATGAATACATACAAATCCACTCTATTTCCCACCACAGCAGGTGATAATTACACCCACTGTCCATATTTGGGTCCAAACACAATAGTTGTCCCTCTTGAATAAGCCGTTATGCTGAAGTGGCTGAAAGTGTCTAGCACATCTGTGTTTCCTCTGATTTTCTCTGCTGTTAAGTTTTAATAGTTGTTTTCAGTCACTGCTCCTGTAATTTCGGCGCTGGTCCTCAATGAAATGCATAGAGTCACATTTTGTAGCCACTTCAGGAAGAGAAACAGCCGCGTCAACAGACAACTGAGCTACGGAGCAAGATATGAGGGAAGTATTAAACCAAAGTTTATATAATCTAATCTTGTCGTCATGCGGCTGTAGACAGAACACCATCCCATCGTGAGCGCCACTGATCGTGGTTGCTCACAGTCTGACGCAGCTCCGATGTCTCAACAATTGGCAATTTCAGCATATGTGTGTAGGATGCTCGCCGCCTTATGTGCATGCTGATGAACTTGTTTGAACAGGATGCTGGTGTTGACTAACGATGTGATGAAAAAACAGCCCACATGGTTCCAGTGGGCCAGAAAAGAAAAGGAAAAAGAAAAAAAAACACACACACATCAAAGAGGAGGTGAGACATGGAGGGGAAAGAAGACATGGAAGAAGAAAGCAGACTGAACATTGAAAAAAAAAAAGAAAAAAGAAATTAAATAAGGGGTTGATGGATAGCCAAATGGAAGAACACACTGTCTATCACAAAAACGCTCAAAAATACAGTCACGTTACCAAAATGATTAAGAAAAAAAGTGAATAAACGAATGAAAGAAAAAGAGGGAAAAGCAACAGAGACCTGGAGAGACTGGGGGATATATTTAGCAGCTCATTAGTCAGAGATGTCCTCTATTCAGCGAGCTGGTCCCTCGGATGAGGCCCTTTGGAAATCATTATGACTGCCTGCTGCTTCAGACAACCACACACATTTCACAGGAAAACAATTTACAAACTGCCTCTCCTCGCCTCGGTCCTAATGTTGCTTCAAAATCATTCTCAATTGCTGAAGAGAAGGCCAGAACTAAAGCTCTAAAGAATGCAAAGTGACATGTTTTCCAATAACTGTAACCGTTTTCACACCACATCAACTGCATTATGTTATGCATAAAGGCAGACCCATTTATCAGCATTATGCTTTATTATGTCAGATCTGGCTGTTGGTGTGTCCTGCGGTACAAGGAACAGCTACTTTGTGGTTCCACTTTTAACTCTTGCTATGCCGCATCTCAAACGAATTCTCAAAAAGTCAGAGGAGCGCGCCGGAGTTTGCAATCAAAGCACAAACCACTATCAGTAGGTGTACACTCTCAAAGTCAGACCTCTTAGTGGAAAAATTGAAAACCAGAAAGATTATCATAAGCCTAGTCTGAGAGGACCGGGTAGAATAATGGTGCGGCAAACAATAATCCTGGCCATTTGTGATCTTCACCAGTAAAAGGTCCTGAAATGAATATAATGGTTCTGTTTGTCGGCATTGCAGTATCTAGTTTCTATTGAGTTTTTCTTTGTCTGCTCAGGCGTTTAGAGTTTCCCCTTAGGGCTTGATTGGTTGGGAGAGCAGTTAAATGGCACAAGGTGTGAGCACAGAGTGATGGCTCAAGTGATAAACACACAGGTAATGAAAGAGAAAGGCTGATGGATTCAACCGGACCGCCGCTAATGGGCCCCGGTCTCACCTGGCTAATGGCTGCAGCCTTAAACGGAGGGAGAGGCAGAGAAACAGGGAGGAAAAATAAGAAAAGGAACAGAAGCGTCATCGCAGACAAGCCATGGACTGTGTTCCTGTGCTGTGCTCGATACACTCAGTCACCTACAGAGAGTAAGCTGGACGTTCTAATTCCTGACTGGTGATCTACTGGAGCTGCAGCTCGCTGTGGTTGGGGCTGGAGCCTACAACACCCCCCTAAATGCCCTCTTTGTTCTCACATTTCAGAGAGAAGCCAGAAGCCAATGTGTTGCTTTACTCCTGTCTGCCTGAAGTAACCTTGCTAACAGGACTTCAGGGAACTATTCTGAAAAGTTAATTGCTCAGAAACCATTGTTCCGTCTCCCCTCGGGGCGTACCGTTAGTAAACCCAGTAGCTTATGTAGCAAACTTTCTGTGAGGGCTGGAACAGACCTGCACTGTGTGGCTTCTTTTGTTTTGCGATATACGCTCACCATTTCTTTTTTTTTTTTTTTTTTTTTTTTTTTTTGCTGCAGCAAGCAACAAGTTTCAAAACTACAGCTGTTTAAAGATGTCAGAAGTAGGGCATGGCTCATTCAGATATTTTCCTCTGTGGTCAGAACAGTGACGCTGGACCAGCCACTCCACTCTGTTATTATCGAGAACGGAGTGTTGTCAGATCTTGTTCCTTGAGACCAAGGATTCAGCTTTCAAGAAAAGAATAAAGTCATACTCTTGGGGTAGCACTGTACACGGCTTAAAAACTTGTCTCAAAGAGACTGGTCTCTATAGTAGCTTCTGCGCAGAGAAAAATGTATTCAGCTCAAATAAAAACAGACAACAATCCACTGACAGAAAAGAAAAAAAACAATAATGCAAATCGCAAAGGAAATTACAGGCAGGCTTTAGCTGCCCTGTCCTGCTCTCCTCCCCTTTCCCTTCGCTTTTTCTAATCTTCTGAGTCCATTTTTTGTCAGTCCCGGGGAAAGCCATTTCCCGTTCTCACACATGAACATACATTAACGTCAGAGCCACACAGAGCACACAGCAGGCTTGTTTGTGGGAGACTTTTGGTCCTGACTGGCACTTCATGTTCTGCTTTAACTCAACTTCAGAGGACAATGGGTTCTTAGAGGGCAACGTTTATCTGCCTAACTGGGCCCAGAATGATGGTTCGGACCTTTTTTTCCCTCCTGACATGGAGCAATCTTCACACAGACAAAACACTGGACTCATGTGAACGGCCCCTGCGAGCTCCGACTTCTCATCTTCACTCTTCCAGTACTGACTCACTGTCTGAGCCCACTTCCTCTGAAACCACAAAGGCTTACTGTTAGGAACTGACACCATATTAGGAACTAAACTTTAAGCAGCTAGTATATGTGGGAATTAAAAAAAGATCTGGGAAAGTCAAGATACAAAGTGGAAAAATGATGTAATTCTGAATACAAAAACCCAAGGTGCTACTTTGGGGCTGTGTTTGTTTACTGGTGGCCTGTTTCAATGAGCAGGATGTTTTCTTCAGCATGTTGCCACTTTTGGAAGAATGTCCCGATTCATAAACACAAACGCAATCATGTGCAGCAATCACAAACGCAAATCTGAGAAAGCCATTTAAATCGCCTCAGCAGATTCCCCGCTGGTAATCTCGTTTACAATGAACGGCTGAACGGAAGATAAAAAAGACACGACCTGGACTGTGATTGGGTCTAAAAATACCTCAGCGGCTCCAAAGGCTCACTGGCTGCTTCCTAACATAGCGCCTTTACAGTCCCCACAAATTGTTGTCTTGATCTTACAGGAGAAAACATTAACCCTACAGGGCAGAGGCTTAAAGATTTTCCAAGCATTCTTAAAGGGGCTAAAAAGGGGTAACCTTTACTAGGTTTGATCTCGTTCCTTTCTCCTCCCAATTGATCATTTCCCATCACTTAAAGGACATATTCTAAAAAAGAAATACCAACAACAGACCCCCTTGGACCAAAAGACAGGCTGGATTCTGCTTTTTGCTACATTCTAGATTGGAGATAGCTTTTTCTCTACATACATACTGATAGTGATTTTTTTTTTTTTTTTTGTATCTTTTCACAGTCATCCAGCAAATCCCGACATTATTAGTTTGGAACAGGCCTGTCAGCATAGAGAGAATTTCATATTCATGAAATTTCCAGAGCAATCTCCATCCCAGGAGCACGTCAAGGGATTACCTGTGTGAATTATGTATGGCGAGCAGGAGAGAAAAGGAAGGTAGTGAATGGAACAATTAATGATGACTATAAAGCTCTAAATTGAGTGCCTCGCCTTTCTGGTAAAATGTCTCATCACGGATGTAATTTCATCAAGAAGCAGATACTTTATGCTTTCAAGTTCTAAATGCTCTCATAAATGATTAAAAAAAACACTGTAAAGAAGGTTACTGCTTCTTTTTTCCTTTCTTTCTGGCATTTTATCCTATTTTATAATCCCTTAGTTTAATTTCCAACAAAATAAACTGAACCTATTTCTCTATCAGAGAGCATCCGTTTTATGACACGTTCTGTGATCAGAACTTGGAAAAAGGGTCTAAAAAAATAGAAGCAGTTCTATCTGAAAAGCTTCTTTCTTTTATTTTTTCAAATGCCAAGGAAATAAATGTTTTATCGCTCAATATAAGTTTCTTGTGTAGCTTGATTAAATATTTAACTTCATACTACAGTTCCCGCCTACACGCCAAAAGAACTAATCTGAAATCTGAAAAAAAAACTGTACTCATTCATCATTAACAGCTTGGAGGACAGATTAGATTCAGGAAAAACGGTCTGGGAACATGTAAGTCAGGCATTCGCTGAAGCAATTAATATTTTACTAGCTCTTATTCAATCATTGCGAAAGATCAAATATCAAGAGCTACAAATCAATTTAAAGTTGTGAGTCTGTCCAAACACAAGTCCAACAACTACAATTGACGACAAATGCTCCATACCTGCAATGTTGTTAAATACAGCTTGGAATTACAGCTTCCATGTGGAATTAAGTTGTGAAAAGAGGAAAATATTGTCAACAGTTATGATTAGAAGAGGCATGATTGGGGGAGATGTCTGGGGAGATGACTGGAACGTGTTAGACCCTAGGGTCTAGTGTCAGAGTCCAGAAAAATTATTTTCCCACAGTTGATAGGTAGTCTTAAAGGCACATGTGAACATTTTGGGTGCACTTCACTTTACTTTTCTCCATCATCTTTACGGATTATTTTCTGACACAACCCGACAGGAAGCCCAGCAGTGTGTAAATCAAACTGGAAGGCGGGGATGCACACACGCTCACGCAGACGTATACTCTGAGCACGTGGGCCAAGGATTTGGGAACACGCATTTATTGGTATGTGTGTGTAAGTCTGCTGGAAGAACGTGAGCGTGATACCAGTCCCTCCGGGCTCTACATGAATCATGTGTGTTACATAAGACGAGAGGAAACGATACACTCGGGATCAGCGGCGCCTTCATCCCGGCTCTGCACATCTCTCTTGTTGTCGTTACCTTCTGTTACCATTTCTCACGTTCGGAAGCACGTCGTCTACTCATTTAAGCCACTGAAGACTGAAATCATTCAGCACTTACAGACATCCCAGAGACTTTCACCATCGCACATGCACAGTCTGCTTGCTCTCTGTGGCAAGGACATCTGGCACATTTTCACAAGCTGGCTATGTGTGGAGAGCGCATGTGAGTGTATGCGAGGAGTGCATGTGTCGAGGGAGTGTGCGTTTGTGTGTGTGTGTGTGTGTGTGTGTGTGTGTGTGTAGGGGGAGGGGACTGGAACATCGGAGTGCTGAACTGAAAGGAAAGCTGGCACGAGTAAAGGAGTTCATTGAGTCCGCAGCATCAACATTGCACTATTTTAGAACAAACAGAGGACGCAAGTTATCTCGAGCCTGTATTTCTCGATAGGTACCTGCACAAGTTCCTAACTCAGACAGCAATCGAGTCAATCCTAAACTCTGATTCTCCTGTAAAGCTCAGGTTTTAGATGTCAAGGCTGCTGTGAGGCAAAGACCAGAGTTATTTAGCCATGCTTAAATCTCTCAGAGGACGTTAAATGTCATGCCTGATTAAAACCTTATGACAGCATTGTGACTGCAGACAACACAATCTCTCCATTTCACTCAGTAGTGGAGAAAACTGTTGTGACTCATTAGGACAGTGAATGAATTTACAGTGTGTGTAAGGCTTGGGCGTTCGGCTGCCGCTCTGAGGCAGAGAAACCTGACCGAGCCAAGGGTAAAGGAAGCCAATTTAATCTGACTGACCTGCAAGATGAGGGGAAAATAACCTCAATCAATTCACAGGGGAAAGGCGAAGATGGCGGTCTATTCGACGTGCATCATGTGTGAGCACAGACATGGGAAAGAAAGAAAAAAAATCGTGTGTGTGTGTGTGCGTGCGTCTCTTACCTGATGCATGACCATGAGGGAGCAGGATGAAGAGGAGGAGAAGTGCGGAGGCCGCCAGCCTGCGGGCTCGAGAGGAGGAGGAGGAGGAGGAGGTAGAGGTAGAGGAAGAGGACAAGGCTCTCGTCTGAAACGCTACCATTCCATCGCACATCTTTCCTCCGACAAGCCAGGGAGAGTCCTCTACGGCTTAACCTGTCCAGGCCACACATAGAGGGAGGGATACAGAGGGAGGGGGGAGGGAGGACACGGATTACTATCAGCATTCATCACAGATTACGTAACCAGAAGCAACACAGAGAGACAGGAGGGAATCAAGAGAGATAGACTGGAAAAAAATAACAGTAAGAGAGGAAAGGCTTGAGCTGCATGTCACCAAGCAAAATCGCTTTGCTGATAACAGCAACACACACGACTCTAGTTTTAGTGTGTCACTTATTTTCATATATTATTGCCACAATTACATTTGAATAGGACATCATCTGTGCTTTCCACTGTCTCAATAACTAACCAAACGAGGCCTTGAACATAACGTAAGGAGGAAACAGATTGCTGCTAATGATGACGTTACAGCAACGCGAAGGGGAAGCAAGGGTGAGCACAATGTCAGCACAAAATTCAATACTGACGACAACTGTAACTTCTGCAAACACTGTGGTGTCAGAAAATGGGCCTGGCCAATAAGCTGCATTCTATTACATTATATCAACATCAGCTAAACTTTTGCCAGCTTACATATATATATTTTTTTACTTTCTAAAATTTCTAAGGACAGATCTATAACTTTATGATACACATTTATTTTATGACCAACATTAGCTAATAATATCAGTTCATAGAGTTTGGAGCGATAACTGTGCTGTAAAAGCAAAACAGCACAATGCAGAGTAATTCAACACAAATCTCTTTCTGGTTTTCAAAACATGGAAAATGACAGCAAAGAGAAGCAAAACACAATAACATGCACACAAACTAAACAAGCCCCAGTCTCACTCCATGAACACCAGTGTGTGGCGTCCAGCAGAACGTACATTTGCTGGCTGATTGGAAGGACGCAAAGGAATGTACACTATAATTATGTGAACCAGATGCAGGTGCACATCGTGTACTCATGACAATGAAACAGCAGTGGCTGTGTTTATTTTTTTATTAAGCTAATTGGCAGGCAGGAACAGATACTGGGCCCATTACCGTTCCAAAAGGCTGCAGAGCTAATGCCTACGGTAATGGCATGGCTGCACTCAGAAAGCCGCAAATTTGATTGCGTATCTGCTGTGTGGCTACTGGCACCGCCGTCCACAGTCCGGATGCTGACAAGAGAGGAACGATAAACAAACATGCACACATGGCTGGAGGATAAAGAAAAGTGCATGGCATGCTGACACGGTCTTATCAGTTTTACATTTATTTTATATAATTTGTTATTTGTTGGGGCTTGTAGTATCAAATTTAATTTACGATACACTTGGCTATGTTTTAGAATTTTAATTGACTGAAAGCATGGATAGAAAATGAAGCTAAAAAATGGATTAGAATCATATGGAAATTCAAAGATTACTCAATATGATTTTCCAACTGATAATCCTTGTCCAACAATTACCCGTACAAAATAACTTTAAAATCTCTGGAATTAAATAGTGATAGATAGCATTCTTTTTCAGTTTCACCGGATAAATAAATAAAAACATGAACTAATGTTCCGAAGAAAAATATCGAATATGGAAGTTTTCTTCAGTTTCTCTGAAATGCAGCACTCTTGCATTTTGTGGACCGATTAGAAGCAGTGCTGCATGGACATCCGTTTGTCAGATAATACATTATCTGAAATGGTCTGTGAGAAGAGGAGAGTAGTTTTTTTGTAGGCAGCTTCCTGGGGATTACTTGTCACACGGCAACAATTACAGCAGCATTCTGCACAAAGCACGAGTCGGTTTGAAAAACAATAAAACTCTGATATTTTCATGAATGAATAACCAGTAACTTTCCACCCTAGGACAGGGTTCAGGCAATATAAGTGACCTGTGCAAATGACCTCCAACATATTTTAAGACTCAGTCATTATTCAGTGAGGTAAATTTTGTTCCAAGTATGCTCCACCCTTACTCAAGTAAATTCTTGGGTGCTTACTCCGCTTTTACTTCAGCACTATAATGCTGAAATAATAATTTTCAGAGTACTCCAACTGCCTCTCATTTGCCATCTTCTTACACTCAAGTGTTCTGAACTATACGACACTTCAAGCTTCTAATGATATCGGCGGCCTGAGTTAACCGGAAATATCCAACACACATAAATACCGGCCCCCCACTGTTGTGACCTTTCTGGCGTCCCCAGGAGCAAGACGCAGAGGCATACCTGCATGTGACACGGGCCAGTGGGAGAGAGTGAAGTAAGTCGTCTTTGGCAGGACAGTGTGAGTACTGCACGGAGCCAAAGGGCAGCTAGTCAAAAGCACATGCGGGGGAACTGTGCCAGCCATTTGATCCATAGATGCTTTCCCATTTGTCCATGCTGGGATCAGAGCGAGGCCTCCGTCACACAAAGGACCTTCACTCTTTTTTCAGAAAGTGTTCGTGAAAGATGAATGTCTCGGAAATACCAAGGACAAACAAAAGTCAAAGCTAGGGTGAGAAAGGCACTTGTCGGGGCGTAAATATCTGCTTGGGATAGCATTTATAATGCAGGACTGACCTCCCAAAAGAGCTGAGGGCAGAGTATTGACCAGACAGTGCATTTGCAAAGTGAAAACTTAAGCAGAATTAGCCTAATTGCTTCCACACAAAATAGAACGAGAAAGGACAAAGTCATGACATTATGCTAAATATCCAAGAAAATATGGCATCCAATTAGCTATAACAGGATATCTCCGAACCCATTGTTATTGCACCGACTTTACGGTTCTGAATTTAATTGATTAGAAACACAGTGAGCATCTCGACAGCAGACAGCACAGACACTTTCAGTCTCGCTGTCAACCTAACCTGCAACTGTGTGGGTTTCCTGTCAGATGCTGCCAAAGCAATGTGCGAGACAAATAACATTAAAGAAGCTATTTTAAACTTGAAAACATTTCACTTCCTGGAACACCATTTTGGTTCAAACCTGATAAACAACTCCAGCTACACAGCTGCATGTGGCCAGGTGACCTGAGGCTTTAGATCATTTTATTCACAATAAAAGATAAACCGTTTTATCGCTATTTAAGTCAGTACACTGTGACTCTATTAGAATCAATATTGAAGTGCAAGTACTGACAGAGACGAAACCAACAAAAAATGCCTCCCCACAAAGTATGTGCAGCAACATGTAAGCCCATACCCAGAGAGATGTTGCAAGAAACCACACTCTTCTCAGCTTCAAAGAAGGAAAAAAAAAAAAATCCAAAAAGGCCACGTTCCATGCTAAACAAATACAACCTACGCTTAGATAGAGAAGTAGACTATGAAATGACCCCTAAACTTCCACTAGGTGATTGAAATTCACAAAGGTCTTGCGGTTTTTATAATCATCACACCTGAAACTGCTTTTTATAACCAGCAAAAACATGAGTCATGGCAGGCTGAGTTCTGCTTATGACTTCTTTGAGGGTACCATGAATTTATAACCACAAACAGCGGTTGACACAAAGCAATACTTTACACGCGAGAACAGGAGTAGATAACCAACAATGCACCACGAACACCCACTTTAAAGCATGACAACCATTCTGAAGTTATTGGATTACTCAATTAAACTTACTGGAACATCTCTACTGGACTCTGACAAACTGTGATCGGTACATAGCTCGCCTTTTCAACTTCCCGTTTTGCCTTTTTTATGAGTCACGCTGAATAACCTACGACTGTTACCATCAACGTCAGTGTCTCTCAATTTAGCAGGCAGGATTGGGAATTCAAAAGAGTTTTTTGACAAACGCAACAGCTAAATACCACTTATTTCATCAAGATGCAGGAGGAATCATTCTCATGCCAAGCAAATCAGAGGCAGAAGAGGGAAAGACATCATCCTACTGGGGGATTGCAAACTCAGCTTTTTGGCTTGAGAATTTTGTGCTTTTCTTATCTTCATATTATCACAAGAAAAGCGATTTGAATACAACACCTTATTTACCCCCAAAATATGCAAACAACAGCACTCAGACCGATTTTCACCTGTGAGCCAGTGCATTAACAATGTGGAGGATTTAAAGACATAAATGCTTTTGCCTGTTAAGTCCTTACTTGGGGGGGAAACTCTGCAACCCTCCACTTCAGAAACCGATGAGACACCCAGCCAGCCAGCAGGCTGCTACTGCAGGTTTTCAGCTGCCCGGGGCTCCTGGAATGCAAAGGGAGCCAAGGAGAGCAGCAGCACAGGCATGTGTCGGGAACAGAGAGCACTCAGTGTGCCAAAGAAACAGCCAAGAGGAGATTTCCACCCGATAGGCCCCAGTGCTACTGCTGCTGGTAGAGCTTGTGTGGGCCTGTGCAGGGAGCCCAGAGCCGGGGCTCTGCATGGCAGCGGAGAAGAAAGGACCCTTTGTTATTAAGTATTATGAATTAAGCCCACAGCAACTCAGCATCCCTCTGTACTGCTGCAAGGAATTAGACAGAAACAGAAACAAAGGTGGAGGAGGGAATGAAGACTGTAGGATAATGGTAAAAAAAACATAATATAAAACAAGATAATTCCAGAAGCAACATGCAAAAATGATTGAAACATTTTCATGCTGTGTTGACAGCAGGAGAAGCAGGATAATCTAAGAATGGCACTTAAGGCAAATGAATTGCTCTTATCTTTGCTCAAATGTCTTTTTGTCTTGCCATGTTGTCAGATAAAGTTTCCTTATGTTTGGCGAGTCATAAATCTTTCTGCAGTTCCACAATATCTGTGAAATTGATAGTCACTAAGAGCTGCACATCTTCTAGTTATTCTGAAAAGGCTTGAGCATGTACACTGTGTGAAAACAAAACCAGTAATTTTGATCAATAGTGGTCTAATGAGTGATTGTGGTGCAGGGACAATAATCAAATGAACTCCAACCTGATGCGTGAAAGCGTCCCCTCAAAATCACTAATAATGGGCACTATTGTGCATTTCTAAGGCTGTGTCAACCATACAGTTGTAAACAACTACACTATATACAAAAAATGCAAGTAAGCAAACATAATCAAGTGCCATGTTATACGAAATTAGAATAGTCCTGAGTTACACTGCAAAATGAATTTTTAGAGACAAAACTGAGCAATTCCTGAGAGCAAACAACAAACTGTTTGGTCAGTGAACACTATCCTTTAGCCAGAGGAGGACAATACTTACTGATGGCTGGTTTAAATGTAAAGGGACCAAACTTGAGTCAAAAAAACTAAACAAGTAAATGGAGATGTTTGAAGATACACACTTGTAAGAATGACACATGATGCCTGTTTTATAGCAGGAAACAGAATATCAACATTTACTTAATGTTATGTTTATTTCCACAAAAGCTACAACAAATACATTATGTTCTTGTGTTCTTTCAAAAATTTGTTATCAAACTATTAACAACAATACTCCAAGGCTGTGGCAAGCACGGAGAAGGGATAAACCATAAACGGAGTGTCTTGAAGTTGCTGTGCTTTTTATTTTGTTTGCTAAGGTTTGTTATTTTTTTCAATATGGTTGAGTGAAAGATGAATTATCATTCCTTAATTTTTTGCTACATGAAAACTTTTTTATAAGTTATCAAGACAGAAGAGTGTAGGGTCTACTCAGCGTCTACTATTCTACTTGAGAGTGAAAACAACAACAACAAAGAGTTGATCAAAGATATGATCAAAACACTTGTGGCCCCCAACACGCGATGCAAACTGTTATTCTCGAAGGAACACGGGGCTTGAATATTTCCCCTGACTTTGTTCTCCAGTGTAAACACAACAATAGTTCACATCTGGACTTCCCTGCTCTTAGAAATGCCAAGTGTCACATCTTTACCCGGCACTGCAAACAGGAAACGACTCAAACTTTTACTGGAACAAAAGGAAAAGGGGTGGGAAATTACACTGTAGGGAAGGCTCAGAGACGCAGAGCCTCAAAAATCCAACAGCACATCACAGCAGCTGGACGTAACGTGGCCAACTGGCTCGCAAGCTGGCCTGAAGCGGAGTCACACGCTCCGACACGTGCAACTGTACTGCGAGCTATTTAAACAAAGAGTGTGGTGGGCTGCCAGCACACACGCACACACACACACACACACACACATACATACGAAAACAAAGACAAACCTCTTCCAAAGTGACAGTCCAATATACACATTTCAGAAAGCTCTAATTAACCTTCGATCTCAATGAATCTGTTATGCGACAGCGGCGAACCTCTCGCTTCCTTGTACGGTTTTTATTGTTCACATGACCAAACGTAATAATACAGTAACCAAACAGCTGTTAACTATTAGACACGGGGCAGACTGGCGACTGGAGATATTTCGCGTTTACATTTTGTCGCTGCGCACTTTGTCAAAGTGGAAGAGTGAACTTACAGACACGACAGAGCTTAAAGGAAGCAAAAAATAAAAAAGAAGACATTTATCAGCCTTTATCAAAGACCGCGGCTAGCTCGGTGAACAACAGTCGTTAGTTGAAAAAACGAGAAAACCGAACAAGTACTTGGCGGCCTTGGCTTTGTGTTCAATTGTCAAACGCTGCTATATTGTGGACGTTTTAAATGTTACTGTGTATTACTATGTAGAGAAAGAGAGAGCAATATATATAGAGAGACATACACAGAGAGAGAGAGATCGTAGTGGCCTATGTGTGCTTAGCTTGCGAAAAACCCGACAAGACTCACCAACGTAAAGGTTACCAGTAGCGAGCCCTCCACTCTCTCTCCCGGATCACATTCGAGACATTAATGGAGCCGTTTGCGGGAAACGCTGAAGCCAGAACGGTAGAAAGACTCGGTTAAACACCCTGGTTTCCGTCGCGTAGTCCCCCGCTCTGTTCCGCGTCCTCGGCTCTCCAGCCAGCAGCTCTTTATCGGAGGTGAGCGGAAACACTCGCTGTGAGAACTCCACAGGGCTGCCTCGCTCTCGCGCGGTCTCCATGGCGACCTCAGGAAAAAGGGCGGGTCCAAAGGCGCACGTCGCGACTTCCATATAAAAAGCACGAGATTTGATGAGAGGACAAAAGAACAAAAGCTGAAACATCATGACTGAGAACAATGACAGCTGCAACTGTCTCAAGTCTTCTGGTATATTATCAACTGCTGCTTATCGATGACTTTTTTCGGTAACCTCTTTATTATTCTCTCATATATAGGCTACAGGCACACATCAGGTAAAAGATGAATAAATGTAAGCAACCATATTCATACAGCATATCAAAGGTCATTTAAAGTGCTTTTCAAGCATGTACATGAGATAAATGTGAATGACAGAAAGGTAAAGAGAAATAAGAGCTGAAAATTAAGAGAGTGCAGAGATACAGCGCAACATAAAACAAGATAATCCTTAATTTGTCTCACAATGGGGAAATGTGCATTGTTGCAGCAGCAAGTGGACATTAATAAAAGAGTAGTAATATAATAATAACTAATAATGAATATTAAAAACAAAATGAGAATATTCTTGCATGATAGTGTTGGTAGTGATTTGATGAATATATCAGAGATTGGTTATTATTGCACAGAATAAATGAATAATACATATTGCACACAAAAAACAGTAATTAAAAACTGCGTGTGTTAATTGTCAAAGATGTCCAGGGATGACAGCTGATCCTTTAACCCTACCTGTCCTCATAATGATTACATACTTTGTTTAGCAGTAGCAAAATGAAAAAGAACTAAGAGCTGGAGCTGTCCTGCAGTTCACTGAGTTTGTTCCAAATATTTAGCGCTTAAAAATTAAAAGCAGCTTCTGGTTGTTTTGGTTCTGACTCAGAGATCAGAAAGAACGCTTGATCCAGATAACCTGCCTACCAGAAGATCTGATAGATATTTTTGGCCTAAACCACTCAGTTTTGAGGACAAGTAGTATTTTGAAATCTGTTTTAGCCCAGGTGAATTTGATCAGTCGAGCAGAATCAATGTGGTACATTAGAAAAAAAAAAACAACACAACAAATATGCATTTTGAATTACAAGATTACGTTCACAATGTCATTGTTCTCAACTTAATTTGATTCAATCACAGGCAACAGTAAACAAACAATAGCCCCAGTTTCGGTAAAAAAAAAAAAAACTGAGTGTTGAAGAAGACCGGTTTGATTTGATCTCATCACTGACTTGGAGCATCAAATCTTAAATATTCCTTCAAGTTCATTTCATTGGGGACAAAGCACAGAGCAGGCCAAAGAACACAGACAAGAGTACATTTATTTGAGCCATACCTTAAAACTTACAGCTCTTGATTAAAAGTTTTCTAAGTAATGCTTGTCAAAACCCTTTTTTTTTGTCAAGGCAGTGGTAGTTTGATTTCATCTTTATATCAATTGTGAATACAAAAAACATATAAAATTGCATTTTTGCAGTATTCACAAAATCCTTTTCAGTACTGCATCATCTAATGCATACTTCGCTGTGACCTTTCAACAGACCTACCCGTTTCTTTATAGTGGCTTATGTTGGGAAACCTACACATTTTGTCACAGTGTGCACAGACATAAGATTTTCTTTGATATGAGAGTGGGTGTTAAACTCTAAAGTTGATAAGAATATGATCTCAATGTGTGAAACCACTACAGTGTATTCCGTCATAAAATATACATTGCTGTTTAATATTTACATAATGGACTTGCAGATGGAAGATTGAGAGGAATGAGTGGGCGACAATTAATCTTTCATTCACACAGTGGAGAAATAAGGAATAATTATGAAACTTAAAACTTTAACAGCCACACTATGCATCACTGAAGATGCAGTGAAGGAGGCAATGAGCCTTTTTTGAATTTCCTGTTTTGCTCCCGTTTCCTGAGGTAATACAAATCCTGTGTGAATAGTGCCTAGTGCCACATCCCGAGAGAATTCATCGACTACTGTGAACACCTTACTGTTACAGAACAGTAAACATCAAATCAATCATGCCATGCACATTTATATAGCAATGACTCTCCAGAGACTGAAGAGTATATAGATTTTTTTTTTTTTGGATCAATAAAATATATAGGACAGACTTTGGGAGACATACACTAGATTTAGAAGAGTGATTTCACTCATTTCATAAAATAATTTGCATCTTGTTTTGTCAGATTGATTCAGCAATGTAGATCACTTAACAGTAGGGAAAAATCGATACCCCATTAATGACTAAAGAGGTTTCTTTTGAAGTGTGGGATTGACACAGAAGGACCCAGTGGGCCTGAATGTTTTCCTAATCCTGCAATCACCAAAACCAGACAAAAGCTATTCAGACTTTAGTATTTTATCAAAATTCAAGATCACACAATGTTGTCAAATGTTTGTAAGTCACTGCTTTCCAGTCTTTTTTTTTTTTTTTTTGCATGCTTGGCATCCACCTATGTTTTTAAAATTCAGTCATGTCCTTCAGGGTCGTCTCTATTATTCTATTTCTTGATATCAGGGTGTTTTGAAGTAGCACAGGAAAAACTGTCACCTACCACCCATGCCATGTTGTTAAGTCCTATAATAAAATATCTGTGAATACTAACACAACCCTGAAGATGCACAAGTGGCTAGAGCACGGATCTCGTGAATTCTCTCATTAAAATGAAAATATATACAGTTAGGCAGTGGAGCATAATCAGACCATCTTATTCAGGAGAAACGACCTTCAGCGTAAATTAGTTTCTTATCATAGGCTCCTGTTCCTGTCCCACTATCTGCCATGATAATAAAAGCACATGTTCTACCTACCATAGGTTACAATGTATTCAGTGGTTCCTGGTGATGGTCCCGTGGGACCCAATGCACTACATGTTTTCGATGTCCCCTGCACCAGCACACCTGATTTCAATGAAGAAGTAGTTCCCAGGCCTCTGTAGAGATTTATGTTGACCTATTTTCTTGAATCAGGTGTGTTGGAGCAGGGGGCATCTAAATCATATTCGGCAGGGATACTTCAGGAGCAAGATCAGTGAAATATGCGCTGAGGACGACAAAATACATGTATAATGGAAAATGACAGAATCCAGACAAGAAACCTTTTCCAGGGCTAATAGAGACAATGGTGCCACCTAGTGGCTGTTTTCCTTCAATACCTGTGTGTATGGGTATGTGATTTACGATAATTTCAAATACCTTTTCAATAATGAATTTTAAATAATTACTATTATTAATTGCATATCATATTTGTTGCATTGCCAACTTTAAAACACTCATCTGGGACTGGACTGATCGCCTTCAACAATATGGACAGTTGCACTGCGTGGAGGGGCAAATAGGTACTTTCGTTTACATTTTGTTTAAAAAGTGCCATACTTTTGAGTAAAAAATATCTTTTAATAAATCAACATATTGATATTACATGCGAAAAAAAGTGATACTCTCACAGCACAAACACACAGCAACAGAAGTTGGTGTTAAACTCCTCTTCCGCACCCCCCCCCCCCCCCTTCTCTGTGAAAGTGGTTGCGTCCGGTCACTTCCTGTATGGTGAGCGCCGCTGATTGTTGGGATTGTTATTAATTTTGTGGAGGGTACAGTATATAGAGTCTTTATAAAAACTTGTAATGCATATACTCTATGATAAGGAATGATTGATTTAGATTGTCTTAAAAAACTCGCAGTTCAGTTCAAGCTTGCACATATATTAGCTGTCATTAATCTGCAGGTTGAACCGGTGCAAACTTTGTATTTAACTTTCATGTTTACATTGCTGGTAGTTTACCACCTGCTCAGAAGCATCTGTTTACTTTTACCTGGATGAACTGTGCTGTCATGTCCCTGTATACACCCCTACTACACCCCTTTCCCGTCACCTTCATACCTTCACAGCGTTTCCTTCTTAAGTTACAGCAACAAGTCGATCGAATGCCGTCAGTGTCAGGATATTCATAAATGTAATTTAACCAGTGTCTTGTAATTTACCCGTCTCTTTTCAAACAGACTGAAGACCTCGAATGGTGTCTTCGTTGCTCTTATCTGGGTGAAAGGTCAGTTCCAACAGTTTGTGCGGTGGCTTGACCTTATTTGCCTTTTGTGGATTTACAACACAAGTATCCTAATCAATGGAAAGTCACTAACTACAGAAAACTACCCTTCAACTCTACAAGTTGTTCTCATTTAGTGAATGTTTCTTCATGAATAGCCTAAAGTACTTGCAGTTGAAATAAATCCTCTATTTTAAGGTTGATGTTTGGGATTTTCTTTAAAAATGTATGACATGAAGGAAATGACTATTCAAATAACCAAATAGAAAGAAAATAGCCGAACAATAGTTTACACTATTGACCAAATAACCAGTGTTGTTATAAAATATTGATATTGGAAATAGAAGAGATGAGGTCATTACATCTTAAATTATTTGCTCATTTATCAATCCCTAGTTCTAGTCTGGATTTGGGGGCATGTCTCTGTGGAGTTTGCATGTTAAGTCTGTGTGTGAGTGGGGTTTCTCCTTCCTTGTGTTTGTGTGACCGCATCCCTTCCTGTTGCTGCTTTTGCTTGCAAGAATAATTAAAGCATGTTCATCACAATGCCAGCACAACAATGTCAACTGACTGGCTGATCTGCATGACACATATTTACATGTACTTTGCCTTTATGTTCCACCTGTCAACTTATTTGGCCAATCGAGTGGAGGCCTACTGCCCCAGTTTGTGTCAACAATGGAACATAGTTCACTTCATTTCTACATATCAACAGCCAGGAGACGGAAACACACGCCTTAAACCAACGAAGCCAACTGACCCACTTCTGAACGGTTCCTTGTGGGAACAGCAGACTTTATGTTATGTGGAAAAACAAGTCCTGAGTACAAATAAATCAACTTCGTATACTGTCGTGTTTATTTATTCATTGCAAGTAATATTGTGATTTCAGTGCTCCACGGCATTGTAGCACATTGCATGTTTCACTAATGCTGCTTAACTTAATGCTACAACTTCCAGGGGATCATCAGCGTGCACTATTATTTGTTGGTTTTGCCTGGTAGGTTGTCTGTTATTAGATATAGAATGTGTGCATGGATCAGTATTTAAAATCAATCACTGACACTGTTTCTCCAATTCTTTTTGTAATGAATGAAATTATTTGATGGAAAATCAAAAAGATGTGGTTTTTTCATTGTAAAACCAATTGTTCTTTTTTTTTTTTCTCAATTTCTTTGGCAGATGCAGTGAAACCAGTGCATTGCCAGAGAGAGAGGGAGAGAGAGAGAGCAATAAAAGCAAAGGCAAAAGACAAAGTGAGCCACTGTTCCCATCCTGACCAGCTGAGATGGCGTATTCTCAGGCCCGCCTGAAAATTCTCCCCAGCGTTCGTTGCCTCTTTGATAAACTGGTGCAGATAAAAGTGGAGGGCTCGCTCCTCATAGACCAGTGGAGCTGAGGTCCAAACTGGTTGACGACAAAGGAGTCGTCTTCAGAGCGTCTGCGCAGTATAAAGCAGATGGAGCTGGCCTGGTCGATGTCTGCCGGTCACCCTCTCTGGGGGGAAGCTACAGGGGTGTGGAGCCAATGGGTTTGTTTTGGTCCATGGCGCCAGACACACCACACAGTAAACTCCAGAAGAAGACTGTCCTCAGCCCGACTGTGGTGGAGCTAGAAGCCCTGAACGGGGAGACTGGCGAGCTCTTAGCAACCGGAACCAACGAGAGAGGATACATGACTGAGGGAATGAAGAGAATACCGCTGCAAGAGGGCAGATTACGTGGAGTCCTCTTCATACCACCGGGTAAGTGATATCCTAATTGAACTGAAGCTCAGAAATCAGAGTTGTATCAACATTTAACTAAGTTTCTCTCCAATCATGTGCTTAGGAAAGGGTCCGTTCCCAGGAATTGTGGATTTGTACACCTTTGGCGGAGGTCTTTCAGAGCCCAGAGCCAGCCTCTTGGCAGGAAAAGGGTTTGCTGTCCTGGCACTGGCCTATCTCCGCTACCAAGATTTACCAAAACACCCAGAAAACTTAGATTTGGAGTACTTTGAAGAGGCTGTAACATATCTGAGGACACGACCAGAGGTTAGTCTTTCAGATTAAAGCTGCCAAATCACATGTTCTCAGTTCAGTATCTTATAGACATATAATGCATTGTTTAAACATAGAAAATGAGGACATAGTCAGGATACAGCAGAAATACTTTGTATTTACTGTGACAGTGTTGCCACCTGCTGGCAAATCTTTAAGCTTGCAGTTCTGTATTTACGTGAGAATCTCCAAATTGAAGAACATGCAATACATTTTAAAATTCCAGTTCTGATTATTATGTTCACAAATGTGCTAGGTCTTATTAAATATAGTTATTATTTTTTAACTGAATATGTGAGTTTTTCACAGTTTTAATCAAATTAACGTTTTTATTGCATTTGAGGTGCAACCAGAAATAATGATTAACAATATTATTAGACATCTGAGGAAAAATATCAAAGTGTAATTTGAAATGTTTGTTCTGTTGTTTTAGCGGGCTTAAATAGAGTTGGGTATGGCTTAATGCCTATCTGACCTTTTTTTAAGTTGATTTTGAAGCAGTGATATGAACTATGTAGACTTTTTTATATAGAGTATTTGGACAGATACAAGTTTTTTTGTTTCATTTTCAGCTAAAGTTTCCTCTCGGAATACAATGATTGAGATTGTCTGATAAATTCAGAAAAATAATATTAACCTTTTCCTGGTTCCTGGTCACATTTAACATGTTTGAAAATGACACTGAAATTAAGCAAACTGATGATGATGAACTATCTTGTAATGAATTGTGGGATTAGACTCTTGAACAGGCTTTCATGATTTACATTTTTTCCACTTTTTGATGGTGGTTTGGGCTAAAATATCGACAAATAATGTCTTAATCTGAACTTCCAAGATGGTCTAAAATCCATGCAGAGGCTGCATAATCCATTTCACTTACAGTCATTGACAGTTGTGTTTGGACCTCTTCAGAACAGCTCTTAATTTAAATTTTTGATCTTTATTCTGGTATTCATATGAAGGATCACAGCAGAGACTGATTGAGGATGAATGAGCGACTTGTGTACATACCAATATTTCACCCTATAAGTCTGTGTGGTGTGTGGTCAAATGCTCATTTTGAGGAATTGTTTGCAATGAAGAAACCCCACAACAAAAATCTAGTAAATCATTAACACGCTGTCCTCCTGTCTGCTCAGGTTGCAGGACCCGGGATCGGCATCATATCCATCTCTCACAGTGGTGCTATAGCTTTATCAATGTCATCTTTTCTGTCTGGGATCTCAGCAACGGTCTGTATCAATTTCTGCAATGCAAACACCGTGATTCCTTTGCATTACCAAGACATGGTGTTTCCTCCCCTCGAGGCTGAAATGGAAAATGTGAAATTCACAGACTCTGGGCTGATAGATATACGTGATGCCTTAGCAGATCCTACCTCAGGAAAAAACCGAGCGTCTTTGATTCCGATTGAACGTGCCACCTGCCAGTTCCTGTTTGCCGTCGCCGAAGATGACCACAACTGGAACAGCGCCTTTTTCACCAAGCAGGCAGCTGCGACCCTCAGAAATCATGGCAAGGAGTCGTTTCAGGTGGTTTCTTACCCGAAAGCTGGACACTTTCTGGAGTTCCCTCACATGCCTTACTGTCCATCAGGGTTTCACGGAGCTGTGGGGAGTGTTGTATTATTTGGTGGGGAGCCAAAAGCTCATTCTGAGGCTCAGCTGGACCTGTGGGAAAGAGTCCAGGCTTTCTTCAAGAGCCACTTGCAGCCCAAGAGCTCTCCTTAGCAAGCAATGCAGCATCAAGTCTGTCAAGTATCACTGAGTGATTGTTAGAGATATACACAACCAGTACTTTTTAATGCATGCAATTGTTCAAGAGGGCATGAAAAGATACTGTTTGAGTACTTTTGTTTTTGATTCTTCTACACTAAGTGCACTCATCGATCCTTATTTCCAACATTTAAGTATTTCACAAGAACAGAAGCTCGGCAACTGGCATCATCATTATTAATTACACTTGTGCTTTTTCTACTGTGATTGCTGGGTAAATATCCCAGGCTCCAGACTGAAATGTCTCCAAATGTGTAACATATTGTACGATTTTAATGAATAAGCTGCGATAATTTATGTAAATTGAGAAGGTTGTCTCCTTCTCCTGTGTCCAGTGTTTTGAACATATGTTTGTTTTGGTTATGAAGGGCTCTTTACTTACTAATTGTATAAATAGACCATTTCAATTGAAATAAAGCTGAAGTGCAGTATAATTGTCATTTTGTGATGATTAAAGACACGACGTGTTGAAATTGACAAAGACGGCACTAATGTTTAATAAAATAGATTGCTAGATCGAGAGTTGTTTGTCTGATATCTACTCTTGGACTGTCTTCTGTAATGTGAAACATATGGGGTGGGAAGCCACGCATGGGTTGATTTCACCATCAGCTCATCCCCATCACTTTCTACTTCAACATCAACATTGCCTTCCTTTCTTTCTGGCTATCAAATTTCTCTCTAACTCTGATTCAAGTCAGTCATCTTGGTAAAATGTCTTTAGTCCATGGACAGCATGACCAATGCATTCAGCCTCTCTTGGTGTTTCTGAGAAAGGTTTTTATTCTTTTTAAGGTTGAGAAGCACCTCTCAGCTTCTGCTGTGGTCATGGGTGTGGCGAGGACAACCTTTAGGAGAGTGACAGTTTGTGAAAAGACTGCAACATTTTTCTCCATAACCAGCTGAAATAGATCCACGGCAGCTTGCTGCAGAGGAAACTGAGCTCCATCTTCAGCTTGCTTCTGTTGAGCATTGGTTAAGCCTGAAAGGTGCTGCTGAGCACCCGATATATAATAGAAATTCATCCCTATAACCTTCAAATCGGAAGACGCTGTTTCAGTGCAGCAGCAATAGATAACTTGTACTTGACTGCAGAGGGATGAACTCAAAAAATCTTTTATGTATATTATTTTTGCCATCAGTCTAAAAGCACAAGCACAAGTTGAGACTGTAGGGCAATATCCATGGTCTCATCTTGCCAGACTGTCATATGGCTCCACCCGCTGAAAAATGTAATTTACGTCTACAGACGTCAACGACAGTTAAAATTCAGGTTGGAACTGATGTCTATAGACAGGTTAAAAGCTTGGGGGACTTTAAGTGAGTTTTGGCAGTTCAGGCACAGCACCCTATAGCGACGCACAGTGTGCATACATGCAACTGGTTGTTGCATGCATGACCAATGTGTCGTGCATGTGGCACGCCACACGGCCAGTGGCCCTCGGCGCATACAGAATGACTGTCTTTATGGGAGCAGTGACGGCCAAAGAGAAGCAAGCTTGTGACCAGAGGTTCACTGGTTGAATCTGTGGACTGGATTTT